>NC_079230.1:17788276-17790776 GCF_029633865.1 Lampris incognitus
CCGCAGCTCTGACAGTGACCAAGTTTGGAGCCATTTCCTCTGGCAAAATTCATGGCCGGTTATCAAATCCTTAACATGCCCATAGACGCTACAGCCGTCCGGACCCTGTGAAACTGCGGAACTCGAATCAAAGCTGAACGTTGAACTCCCACTTCTGTCACTCTCGGCTCTCTCGCGGTATATTTGATTGCTCCACGTATATTTTTCGGCTATAACATTAAAAATAATATCAGTTGCATCAGGGTGGTACGGTGGCACAGTGGTTAGCGCGGTCGCCTCACAGCAAGAAGGGCCTGGGTTTGAGCCCCGGGGTAGTCCAATCTTGATGGATCATCCCGGGTCATCCTGTGTGGAGTTTGCATGTTCTCCCCATGTCTGCGTGAGTTTCCTCCGGGGGCTCCGGTTTCCTCCCACAGTCCAAAGACATGTAAGTCAGGTGAATTGGCCGTACTAAATTGTCCCTTGGTACGAATGTGTGTGTGTGTGTGTGTGTGTGTGTGTGTGTGTGTGTGTGTGTGTGTGTGTGTGTGTGTGTGTGTGTGTGTGTGTGCCCTGTGATGGCCTGGCGGCCTGTCCAGGGTGTCTCCCCGCCTGCCGCCCAATGACTGCTGGAATAGGCTCCAGCATCCCCACGACCCTGAGAGCAGGATAAGCGGTCAAGATAATGGATGGATGGATGGACAGTTGCATCAGAAAACTCTGAGGCCCAGTGTATTTGGACCAGTAAAAGGTGCATTATGCAGGTAACAACTCTATATCTCTGGGGATGAAGACTACTGTTATTGTTGGTTGTTCAGCTGCAGAACTGTGTCACTGCTCCCACTGCGGCTTTATACCGCCCCACTCATATGTAACATGCTTACATCATCAAGAATTAATTGGTTTCCTTACCAGCTACAAATAATTCATATTCATGGAGCGATTTAAAGGGTCCAGTAAAACCTGTTCCAAAATTGGGCTTGGTGTCAAGCCAGTTTTATAAACACCAGAAACTGGTCTTCAAATTCAGTTCCCCAGTTTTTGATGTGTTAGTTTTTGGCTTATTAAGCTGGCAAATGAATAACATTTGAACCAAAAAAAAAAACAAACCCACTATTTAGAGATTCTGGGCATACTTGGTGTGCTGCAGAAATCTGATGTCTTCTCATCTCCATTTTCAATTCTGCGCCTTCACACATTAGTCCGAATGCCCTACTCATTCCTGCAGTTCATCCTTTCTCTGTAGACTAAATTAAACTAAAATTGAATATTTCCTCTCCTCCTCTTGTAATCCATGGCCAGCTAAGTCTCCAGTCTGGGGATGAGCCTGGCCACTGTAAAGAGCCATTCCGTGCCAGTGGTTTCATTAAAGGCCTGGCTGTAGCTGAAATTAGAGGTGCGCAATTGCCTTGAGCCCAGAGGCATCATGTCGGTGGCTCGCAAGCTCACATTATTCATGGAGTAAAAAGGAGATAAAAAAGCAAACAAAAACACCACACATACAAGCATGTAACCAACAAACCAAATTATATATCTCTCTCTGTCACACACACACACATACACACACACACACACACCAGGCTTGTAACAATGCTGGCGACTGACTTACCATTGGAAGAGCACCTTCCTCTGATCCATAGACCAGGGCCTCCCATAGAAGCCTACAGGGTGAACACACACCACACAAAGAAGAGAAAGAAGAAGGTAAGTGGAAGAGAAAAAGGAATATGAGAGATGAGTGGATTCACTTCAGCGAATGAATATTAACTGACACACTAAATAAAGCTAGTTCATCTCAACTCAATATTTATATGGAAGTGTACATTATAATCTCATCATGACAAAATACAATATCCACTATCAGCATGCCTTTCCTCTAAATGGCCACATGTGGAAAACAGGAGTGATGGTGACTCTATATATAACTTAAATAGGAATGATTGATCAGGGCTGGGCCTACTTGTAATTGGTTCAGATACTAGTTCTGATACACGAGTTTCAACAAAGGATTAAAAACAAGACTTTCATGAACACCTCTTTTAGCCCCGCTTACACTAAAGCTAACCAAAGTTAGCTTTAGTGTAAGTTGAGTCTAGTTCCTATGCAAATGAGGGTGTATGGACGTGTGTGGACGGAAATGGTAGTCGACAACAGGTAGTTTATGTGTTGTAATTAACTGCAAGACACTCCATGAATGTTTCATTAACTTTCAAAACAATGGCGGTGGTGGCAGATCGTGGTTCGATTCTGGACAGAAGCTGAAACAAAATTATTGTAACGTGCATGGATAAGTAGACACGCTGGCCTCTGGCTGGCGGGTCTGACCCTTTAGTCGAGCGGTTAGCGATGTCTCCTGCGGTGCGGGCGATACGGCTTCGCTTCCCGCCCGCGGCAGTTCCTGTGGTTGCGTTGTCCCCTGAATTCGCTACGTTATGTTCAAGTTTATAGGCGGATGCTGCCGGAGACGAAGCAGAAATACATGTCTTCTTCGGCTTCTCTATATCGAAATAAATAAAACTTG
>NC_079230.1:17793276-18010776 GCF_029633865.1 Lampris incognitus
CCCCCTTATCTGGGTCAATTGATTATTTCCCCAGATGTTTTGAACATCGCCTTTGAAAGCTAAAATTCACCAAAGGTCGAAAATAACGTCAAGGGAATCCGGTGGAATTCGTAAAAGAAGCTGTCAAGGTAATATATCTGGGTTGAAATGGGCTTTAATAAAACCGCGGAGCGCCGCCTGCCGGACTTGACTATACCATCGCACTGTCATGAATTAGATCCCGGAGCTGATGTTATTAGGTGACGTTTGTCTCGACGTATCAGTTTTGGGTCAGCTGAGCAGAAACACCTTGTAAGAAAGCAGCCTTTATAATAAATACAGAAGCTCTTATTTCTACCGACTTTATTCATGTTTTCGTCTCTGGTTCTTCCGTGTTGTTTGGTATCGTCATGGCAACAGCGACGCGCTTTGACCGAGCGAGCGCGGAAGGCCGACACGGTGAACGGTTTGTGCTGTCGTCAAGTATTTAAAGCTGAACTAGTCGTTAATTTACTCCATGCTTTCGATTTATGTATTGGGATAACCGTCACTTATTTACCCTTTATGCTTTTTTATTGTGTTGGAGAAAGTGCGACTTCTAACGCTACACCCTATACAGTAAGCTAATACATACCACGTGTTTGTTTTTTTACTGTCATGGCTAAGACGTTGACGCTACAAGCAGGAAAAAAACCCTAATAAAATCATTGTAAGTAAAAATGAATAACTGATTAGTCAAGGTTGATATTTATCCTGAACTGACTGGGTGGCTATAAGAACTCAGTTGATAGCTGGCGCCTACTTTACTTTTTTGACGTTTCTGGAGAAGCACGTTTACTTTTTTTAGTGGAGGAACTTGCATCCTCTTATATGGACGCTGAAGTTGCCTCAGTGAATCAAGTCTGAGGTGTATCTGTAATCCGAAATTGACAACTGGCCCCGTCTCAATGTGACTATAAGGTCATTGTTTGAAATGTGTGTCTTTTTCTCCACACACATTTTAACCTGAGCCTTGCATTTGCTACAAACCAGCTCGTGTGGATGACTGCTTTTCATTTGGGCAGCATTTGCTAAATATCGGTTAAATGCTTATGGCTATCATTAATACTTTGAAAATGTCTGAAATAGTCACTTTGTTGAGTCAAAATTAGAGTTTTTATGTACTGTACTATGGCAACGCCAATGAATTGCAAGTATCCATCACACAGAAAACTATGAACTAGTCATACATGCTGGGGAAAATGCTTGTGCAACTTGTCCATTTTTTTGTATGTCATGAATATATTTCATATTGTTCATATGTAGGCTACATTTTGACCAGTAAAATGTATCCATAGCCTAAATCCTCGCCATATTTGCCCATACATTTTTTTCTACAGGATAAATACAATGTTCTTACTCAAGTGTAAATAGGTAGACATTTGAATAGATTTTTGGTTGATGGTAGAAATTATTTCTCTCTTCCTCTTTCTGTGCACATGCATATAAGATGTCCCTTAAGAAAAAGAGGGGCTTAGCTAACCAGAAAGATGGAGCGCAGAAGCGGGAGCTGAGGAGGGTTCTGACAGAGAGGATCTATTACAGAGGGAGTAACGAATCTATCTATCTGCATCTGTATCTGTCTGTCTGTCTGTCTGTCTGTCAATGCATCAACTAATCTTGTGAAAGGACAATATGTATTCTCTTTTTTTTCTTGTTTTCTGTGTTCATGTATATCTTACTAAATTGCTTTTGATTGTATAACACGCATCATTATTTTTCTTCTTTTTCCTCGTTTGACCTGCTGACTCCTAGGTATGAAGAGCTGACCAACACTTTGAGCACCCTGAAGAAAAAAGCAGAGAGGATGTATCTTTTTACTTTTTAAATATGTGTGTGAAACTGATATATGAGTGTGAATGTGAATAATTAATTCAGGTATTAATTATATCAATCAGACAATGAGAGAATTAATTAATAATTGAAGAAATGACTCTGGGACAGGAGCATACCTTGAAATGATGAGGAAAGATGTCAGCCTTGTGGGGAAAAGAAATATGATTTTGTACCTTTTACTACATCAATGTCATCTATTTTAGGGAAACTGAAAGACAACTTTTGAAATACTGTGAAACTATGTTCATGGAGAAATGCTAATAATGTATTTATTGAAGTATGAACAGCAAGAAATTATTAAATAGAAAAACGTTCTCCCCAGGTGTACATTTTCGATCATTTGACCTCTGACTGATCATACATGGATTTATTATGCATTAATGAATCATTATCATCATTATCATTATCATTATTCATTGGACACATTATCAGAAAATATGCAAACTTAACTTTTGTAACCATGCCAGGCGACATGAGAATAAGCATCTTCAAGACGATGTCAGTCAGACTCGTGTGGAAAATGTGAGTGACAAAGACAAAAGACAGAGAATGAGACGTGTCATTCTCTCTCTTTCTCTCAATTTCCTACAACTCCAATAACCCTATACAGTGTTACAATTTCATTTAGCAGACGCTTTTATCCAAAGTGATGTACATCTGAGAGTTAATACAACACAAGCAAGGATTTAGTCAGGAGGCAACAATGCAACCAAGTGCCAAAAAACTAGGTTCAAGTCCGATAAGATATAGGTGTCAGCAGGCAGTGCACAAAGGCAATGCATAGGGTGCATTTATTTATTTATTTATTCTTTAATTAATACCATCAGGTGTGGAGGTGTTTGTGAAAGAGCTGGGTCTTTAGCTTCTTCTTAAAGATGGAGAGGGAGTCAGCAGATCGAATGGAGTTTAGTAACTCTTTCCACCAACGGGGAACTACAGAAGAGAAGGGTCTTGCTATAGTGACTTAGGGCCCCGTTGTGGCGGAAGTGCCAGGCGCCTTTCATTGGCAGAGCGTAGTGAGCGAGACTGTGTGTAGACCTGAATGAGGGAGTTCAGGTAGGCGGGAGTTGTTTTAGTTGCTGTTTTGTAAGCGAGCATCAAGGTTTTGAATTTGATGCAGGCAGTAACTGGGAGCCAGTGGAGGGATACAAACAGTGGGGTGACATGTGCTGTTTTGGGTTGGTTGAAGACCAGACGCGCCACCGTGTTCTACATCATCTGCAGTGGTTTGAAAGCGCATGCAGGGAGACCTGCCAGTAAGAAGTTGCAGTAATCAATGCGTAAAATTACAAGAGTCTGTACCAGGAGTTGTGCTGCATGCTCTGACAGATAGGGTCTAGTTTTCCTGATGTTGGACAGGGCAAATCGGCATGACCGAGCAATCGAGGCTACGTGAACCTTAAAAGTTAGTTGGTCATCAATCATGATGCCCAGGTTTTGGGCAGACTTTGTGGGCATGAGTTGGGTTGATCCGAGCTGGATATTGATCTGTTGTTGTAAACATGGACTGGCTGGGATGAGAAGGAGCTCAGTCTTAGATAGGTTAAGCTGAAGGTGGCATTCTTTCATCCATGCAGAGATCTCAGCAAGGCATGACAATATAAGTCTATATCACATATCTTTACATGTGCTATTGCAATCCAACTGCTCCTTCGCCCTCAGTATAAGAGTATATTCAGGTTCAGCCATTTTAATCCTCTTCCATGCTCCCACCAGGCAAGCACATGTCCAACACATCCCACTGCCCCACCTCCATCCATCCCTTTCAAGTCTCCTGTGCTGACATACATACACACATGTTCAAACTTACTGTGTGACCCTCATCCTATGTCTCCCATCAGCAAGAGTACATTTCATGCCTATCCGAACAGACCCAGAAGTGTCAGAGTGCCATCAAAACCCTTATAATCCGGTGGCTTAGTGAAATGATCGTTACGGAGCGGATAAAAGTGCCATTTTTGGTAGGACGGTTCCTTAGGGTCAGTTATTGGATTTTAGGGTAGGAGCCCCTGCAAAATCTCAATTTAAAATATCAAATTGCAACACTGTCAATGTCAATGAAGTATCTGAAAATCCGCCTAGTATTTTTCAGACAATATGCATCATAAAATCATCAAATCACTTCCAAATGTGATAAAGTTGACCAACTTTTACAGAAATAAAGTCCCCAAACATTAAGTATTATCAACAACACATTTAATGCAATGATGAATACAAATGAACATGCATCTTAATGTGAAAACATGGGGTAGAAGAAGTGAGTTACTGTTTATTGTGTCTACCTGTTACAGTTGCATTTGCAAAGAGGTGAGCAGTCCAAATTTCCAGTGCTGCATTTGCAAGAGCTACAATCCCCTTTACATGAGCATCTGATGAGCTCTCTGCAAGCTCTGGAGACCTCAGGAATTGTTAGCCAGACTGGCACCCATGATCCCGATTCCTTGGTCCATCCGTAGCTCTCTGGAGAAGGAATGGCTTGGTGGGTTTGTGTACTGGTGGTCCAGATGCCTGCTTGGTAGACTGCCCGTTTCACGTGTTGGAGGAGTGCATTCTGGGTAGGAGGTAGTTTCTCCATTGTTCTATTTTCTTCACAGAAGAGTTCTTTTCTTTTTTGGTTAATTGAGTTCGAAGGACTGGATTTGTCATACAGGATGACAGTCAATCTTTCAAGCTCACTGAACTGCTGGCTATCTGCGTTTAGTTGCTGGAAAGGATGCTTTGCCAGGTCGATGAATGCTTCTGTGGCAGCATCATAGGCTTGCCAGGCCCGCCAAGCTGACTTTTTACCTTTTCCACTGAAGGCAGATGTAGTGTCACAGCCGGAATACGCATGAAACATAGGCAGAGCTCTGGATTTAGGTTCCCCCAGGCTTTTGCACATGCTGTTGATGTGGTAAAATCTGTATTTTTTGCCCATCCCAAAAGCCACCCAGATGTCAGTCAGGGGTTGAATTACCAGTAAATCATGAAACAAGCCTGCAAGGATGACGATGACATCAGTGTCCACAGTGCGCACAAGGACAGTTTTCGCTCCATGCTCCAGTGCATGTTGTACATGGACCACAATCCTAGTGTCAGCCTCCTCATGATTGCAAGAGTTCATTGTGCTACTGGAACCAAAAGACAACACAGCTTGCCCTGATGTGACATGCAAAGCTTTGGTTTGTGGCCAGCTGAACAGTTCAATCTTGGATGTCAAACAGCTCCTTCTTATTGCTTGGATCACGGAGAAAATCCATCCAATTTCCAGGCAGCTTTGTCGGGCCTGACACTTTTCTGCGAACACCTTGTCCTCTCTTTTTGCGGGTGGACTCCTTCAAACTGTCTGGGATGTATGTGTCCCATACAACATCCAGCCGCTTGGTATTATGTAGCTGCTTCTGTAAGTAAGGGATGAAAACCTCATCTGCATAGGTATCAAATGTGGTCATTCTCACAGTGGGCAGGCAGTGGACAATGACTGCTCC
Source organism: Lampris incognitus (assembly GCF_029633865.1). NCBI lineage: Eukaryota > Metazoa > Chordata > Actinopteri > Lampriformes > Lampridae > Lampris > Lampris incognitus. Next base: position 17,798,598 of record NC_079230.1, read on the forward strand.
ATCAAGGACTTTGCGGTCATAGGTTGAGGGTGGCTCTGGTTGCCCTGGGTGCTCAAGACATTGCAGCAGGTCAGATTTGGTGCCGGTCAGATGAAGTTTCCCAAAGTCTGAGAGGGAAGGAGGGAAGGACTGTACCTCATGTGCGAAGAATTCATCCAAGTTACTCTCACGGCTTTGCATAGCTATATATAGCTGGCCAAAGAGTGCCACGTTGTTCTGAAGCACTTTGATCTTTTTCCCATGTTTCGCCATTGTCTTGTTGAGGTTGCCTGAAGAGTGCCAAGGCATTCCTCTTGATTGGATCATGGATGGAGCGTGTCCGTTCTTCAAGCACCTTCTTGACAAACTCCTGATATTGTCTCTTTCCTGTCTCTTCCAAGATGAGTACTGTATTCAGGACGGATTTATCTGTGCAGTTCCGGCTGTCAAGAGTCACAAGATCTTTGAAATCATCCAAGAAAGGATTTCCCATTCTTTTCATCGTTTCAGATAGACTTTTGACTTGTCTCTGAAAGGTCTTCTGCGTTGCAAGACCCTGCTCGTGGCGCTGGAAGTTATCTTCATTATCTTCTTTGAGATATCCATCTTCAAATTCCCTTAGCAATCTTGCCAACTCTGGGCCACACAACTCTGTGCCACACAACAACAACACAACAACTATTCCAGATTGCACCAGCTAACATTTTTGACCAGCCCTAGCTAGTTGCTAGCTGAAAAACAGACCTCTGTGCTAGCATTAGCTGTTTAATGGAGATAGCTTAGCTAATCATCTTTACTTCCATATGCTCATTTAGCAACATACAGCACATTTTCATTGATTATTATTATGATTTTTACCTGAATTTCACTTGTTTGGTTGCAGCTCTGTGTGAGACTGTGTTGCATTGACACAATGCTGATATGTGATGAGTTATGGAGGGAAACTCATTTTGACAGTTGAGTTTATTTTGTGTAGCGCCATCTGGTGGTCTGAATGTATAGTGACACAGTATTTGTATATTTGAACAACTTGATGCTAAAATCTAAAACAAAAATTAAAGATATAACACTCTCCATGATGAACAGGGCATTTTTCTCACTTTTTTTGAATTTCCGCCTATTGTGTGCAGGGCTATATGAAAGATGTACAGGCACCAGGTGTCTTTGTACTCCATTTTACACATTATTAGGGGGGGGGGTAATAATAAGGGGACAATTAAAAATCAGTTTCAACTTCTTTTGTGTGCAATAATAACAATTTATCATCAATGTCCTCTTTATGACTCAGAAAAAATATTTTTTTGACTACAAGAACAACTTTGTGTTCTGTATGGGTATTTTCAATATTTTTGTGGGGCGCCTACCCTAAAATCCTTTAGTTGGTCCTAGAGAAGCCTCATGCAAAATTTGGTGCTTTTATCCGCTCCGTAACGGTACGCCCTAATATGTGCGCTAACCCTCTGGACTATTAGTGACCACAACCACCAGGAACTGGAAACCTTGAGGAAACAGAGGGAAGTTGCCTGCACAAAGTACCAGGAACAAGCTGATGGTGAGGTACTAAATAGTAGGCAAGGACACAGATTGTAGCCTGGTCAGTCAGTAAATCAATGCTCTTCCAGATTGGAGATATCCTCTACTCTATTTATTTTATTTAGGAACAGTCAATATGGGCTGGCTTTAGTTCAAAGGGGTACACTTTAGCCCAATTCACAGTTTGAAAGTTAAAAAAAAAACTTGTAGGATATTGGAGACTATACAATTGCCGTGTGCTCCAAAAATACTATATATTTATTTAATGACGTTAATGTGATTTGAAATGAGCCTTTTTCATGTTGCTGTGAGGGCCTGAAGACCTACCTCATGTCATTACGATTTTTAAGCCTGTGCTAATCATTTATAATTATAGCATCAAGAATCATTATAATGGGAATGGATGTCTATAGATATCAGTCAGGTGGTTGGTAGCCTATGAAAAGGGGGGCTGTAAACATAATAGCTAAATGTCTCCATTTTAATGACCAGAAAGAGTCTGAAAGCTTTGATAATGAAACTGAAAGTCATTACTATCCCAACTCTTTCAACAACTGCTGTCAAGTTGCTGTTGAGCAAGGCACTCTACCTGTTTATGAAGTAGAGCTCTGATTAAAACAAACCTGCTGCGCAAACAGTCCTTGGATAAATATCATAAAAGAAATAGAAAAGCACATGACTGTCTGCTTGAAAATACTACTATGCATGTCTTCATGTGGTTTGTAAGTTATTATATATAAAATCTATAAGACTATTCCAACAGTTTGAAAAGAGAACATTAATTCATGATTTTGCTCGAAAACATCAGGAAGTCATTGTAATTAACATACAATTTACATAAACTGATAATTGAAAAACACAATTTACTTCCCAGTAAATGTAACCAAAAAGGAAAACTTAATACTAACAAGAAATTAAAGGAAATGCATAAAGCCTAATCGAGACTACTAAGTTAAGAACCTTTACATTAAGAATCCTTTTTGTCACGTGGCCATTTCTCCCCACTTACCTTGTCCCTCCATTTCAGGGCTGAAGAAGTCAATTCTGGAAAAGGAGACTAAGCTGGCTGTGCTCAACATAGAGATCTCTCAGCTTACAGACGTCAAGGTAAAGGAACACTGCATGAGGTACTACATCATTATCTCTCCCCATGTCTTTTCCTCAAAGGACAGAGAGGCCTAAAATGGTTTTTGGACCAGATGGTGCTTACACCCATTTGAAATCAGTGCTAAAGATTGTTAAAGGTAAGCTCGCAGCTCAGGTTGTCATGATGTCTCCCAGCTTAGTCAGTTCATACCCTCAGTTGTTGTCTCCTATAGCCTCAGTCATTTCAGTCCCAGTTCATCCAGCTCATAACCTCAATCATTCCATTGTTTTTCCTGTTTTATTTTGAAGTCCTCACCTGTCATCTTTGCCTGTTGTTTTTCCGGTTTTATCGATTTTTCCTGTTTTTGGGGTACTCACCACTCTTTGTCTTTTTCAGTTCCTGCCTGATTTTTCTCCTCAGGCAACTGTATATACCACACCTGTTCCCCATCCCCTCATTAGCTCCTTGGTATCCCTGTTCCCCTGCCAGATTATCTTGTGTGTACCGCCAAGTAATCAAGCATTCCCTAGTTCACGTTCTGCCGGTCTACCTGGTTTTTTAGTCTTAGCCTGTTTTCTGGACCTTGTCTCTCTTGCCAGCCCATGTTGGATCTGTTCGCCTGTTTGGACTGATAACCTGGTAACTACAGCTTGTGCTTTGGACCTGTGTTTGCTTGTCTGCCTGCCCCTTGTTTATCTGGTCGCCTGTTTGGACTGAATCCCTTTGCACTGACTCCTGCCCGCTTTTGATCACTAAACTGGCTGTTACTGTAACCTTCTTGTCTGAGTCCTGTGTTTGGGTTTTCATCTGCCAGTTTCCCTGGGAAACGTTACACAGGCACCAAGCAGCTACCATGTTTTTGTTTTGGGTTTTTTCAGTGTTGCTGGGCTGCTGTTTTCCATGCTTTAAATTATTGCATGTTCTTTGTTGCTGCAACCTTTTTCCATTGGTGGAAGAAGTTTGTTTGGATGTGTGTGACAGAGAAAAAAAGACAATTGTCTTTCAAGTGGGTGTACTAGCCTGTCCTTCTATATGCCCATCTTTCTTTGTAATGCTTTTGTCATCTGTCCACCTATTTGACAGCCTGTATGTGTTAGTTTTTGTCTGTTGCTAACTAATTCTGTGTCTTTACATGTCTATCAGAGCCTGCAGCAACAACAGCTGGGCTGTTTAGTGGAGCTGGAGAAACAGCTGGCCCAAATGCAGTGCCAGCATGCAGAATCCCTGCAGGCTCTCAAGGCCAACTTCCTTTATGAGAAGGAGAAATACCAGAGCCAAGCCAAAAGCAGAGTGCAGGCTGAGGCACTGGCAGCCAACAGGGTGAGTTTAGAAAAAGCAGAGCAAGAAATTATGTTCAAGTAGTGGGATGCTTTCAAGGTTTGTACAGCGGTGTCGTGTCCGGCTCGGCAGGTAGCACAATTGGCAGTTCTCCTTGGTGGTGAGTAAGAAGGGGTAATATGTCCCATCCTTGCAATTGGTGTGACTCCTGCAAGTGGTGGGACACCTGTACAGCTGCAGGTGGATCTGGAGGAAATAATGTAACACGTCTCAGTACTCATCCGCAGGAGCGTTGGCTGGCTCCACATTTGTCAGAGGGTGCATCTGAAAGTACATCCTCCTCAACCACCTTAGGGATTATGCAATGACCAGACCTTAGGGGAACAGAGAATTATTACGGCAAGTTGGGATCAAAAGAGGAAATACAAAATCTAAGCGAAGAAAACACAAGTAGAGTAGAATCCCTAAATATATAAATTATGAAGATTGGCTAAAATAAAAATATTGGGATGCGGACAAATAGGCAGTAAGTCCACAGGGTTGGACAGACAGTGTCTTAAAAGCTGATCCCTTTCTTAAAACATGACCTCCATGAGAAATAATTACAGAGCAAAGAAATAGATACAAATAAAAAGACATGTATGCACACAAAGGACAAAAAAACACCTCCTTGACAAGAAAATACCTCCCTCCTATCTAATGAGAGCTGCTGTAGCTAATACCAATAAGAGGAACAGAGTCGGCTCCCTCTGTCTCTGTCTCTTAGGAGATATCTCGCTACCTGCAGTCCTATGCCAGACATGTCTCAGAGGAGAACCGGGGTCTGAGAGAGGAGCTACAGAGGCTCATCCAGAAAGGCAGCACCCTGAGGGCCCGCCAAGTAGGCACAAGTTAAGACAAATATTTTGTATGTAGAAGTAACCAAAAATAGACGTATCAACAGAAGATTCAGATTTATTCTTCAGTGTGGATTGGTTGAATCAGAAGTGAGTTGACGTTGAATCTTCAATCCATTGACAGAGTCAGCTCCAATCTAGGAGGCAGCAGCTGCTTCTGGAGAGAGAGTATGTCACAACCCTCAAGAGGCTCTGAAATCACAGCCTCGCCAAAACCCTGGGCCAACCACAGCAGAGTTGAGGAGCAGAACGGATTCTAAGTTAAAGTTATTTTTATTTGATTTGTGTGACTTTCCTTCATTTCAAACAGATGTAAGATTCAAGAGCAACTAAACCCTATAACACTTTTGTGAGTGTGCAACCATCTAAATATGAATAACCATCTGTAAGTTCTGGGCTGACCTTGGGACCAAGTGATAGAAGCATAGCAGGAAAGATACAGCTGTAGCTGACAAAATTGGTGATGGGTCTATTTGATATAGGTGTGCTATTAAGCAAGCATTGGCAGTAGTCAGTATTTAGTGCTTGCACATTAGCACACCAAAATCAAACAGACCCATTTATACATTTACAAATGAAATTCATACTTGTGTTGTATAATATATCTATTGGGCTTGATCCAAAACACTTCTCAGTACTAGAGTGAATTCAAGCATCTGAAAAGTTGCCCAGAGTGGAAAGAGAAATGCTGACAGGTAGTGATAATACCTGGCTCTCTTCATTTAGCTAATATGTGGCTTTAAAAAAAAAACTATATCTATAACTATATATGTAATAATTACAAATTTTATAAAGGAGTTAATGAATTCATTAGTAATGGTAATTTTTAAACAAACATGAATATATGCACAAACATCAAATAGCATCTGACAGTTATGACCATTGGGTTTGCACGATAGTCCAGTGGTTAGCATTATTGCCTCACAGAAAGAAGGTCCTGGGCTCGAACCCCAGGCTGTCCCAGTTCCTTTCTGTGTGGAGTTTGCATGTTCTTCCCATGTCTGCGTGGGTTTCCTCCAGGTGCTCTGATTTCCTCTCGCCATCAAAAAGACATGCATGTAAGGATTAATACTCCTGTCTGTGCCCCTGAGCAAGGCAATGGAAAGAAGAACTGGAGTTGGTCCCCGGGTGCTGCAGCTGCCCACTGCTCCTATACAATAGGATGAGTTAAATGCAGAGAACAAATTCATTGTAAGAATACAATTGACAAAATAAAGTGCTTTCTTCTTCTTTCTTGACAAACAATAGAGCTCATCCATCCACCCATTTTCCGAACCACTTATCCTGCTCTCAGGGTCATGGGGATGCTGGAGCCTATCCCAGCAGACATTGGGCAGCAGGCGGGTAGACGCCCTGGACAGGCCCACCGGGCCTGCCATGTCTTTGTACTGTGGGAGGAAACCGGAGCACCTGAAGGAAACCCACACAGACAAGGGGAGAACATGCAAACTCCACACAGAGGATGACCCGGGACGACCCCCAAGGTTGGACAACCTCGGGCTCGAACCCAGGACCTTCTTGCTGTGAGGTGACCGTGCTAACCTATTAAATTATCTATCAATCCAGCAAGCTGCCTAATATAGGCTACTTAACTGTTTATATACTTATATGTTAGCTTCAGTGCAAGCAAGCAAAAAATATGAGTCACTCACTGCACATCAAGCTACTCAGTTATGTCAACAGCACATCTATAACACATTGAATAAAAAACAGCAATATGCTAGTTAACCAGCTTTGGCTAAATTGATGATCTTTCACACAATAGTAATCAATATGTAAATAAATATCAATTTGATGACCACATATTTTCTGATGTTAAAAAAGTAGATAATTACATAGTAGGTAATAGTGTACTTATCAGAAATAGCACGAGGATCAAAGTTCACTGTACATTTCCACATGATATGCATATGGTCCATTTTTGACCCAGTTATGCATTCAGTGTTTAAATAATTCAAATCATTGTCTTGTTCTTTGTATTCAGCATTCCACGATAAGAGACAACGAAATGGAAAAGGAAAGACATTCTCACACTTTTATTTGCTCCTTTGTTTTATACAACGAGAACATAGGGCCTCTAATGGGGCATGGACAAGCAGACAGCCAAACAATTTGAGTTTGACTACTGCAGAAGATATGCACTGGTATTCAACAAGAGGTTACTCAAGCATGCACAGGGGCCCAGTTGGTGTTTGCTGTTGTGTAAGAATTTACTTCCTTCTTCCTGCATCCACTTACTGCACCACTTAAGATGCTATTGCTAAATTCACCTAAATCTTTATTGAGAACCCTCACAGATGACAGATTGGAAGCAGGAAAAATGGGCAAGTGTAAGGATCTGAGTGACTTTGACAAGGGCCAAATTGTGATGGATAGACAACTGGGTCAGAGCATCTCCAAAACGACAGATCTTATGGGGTGTTCCTGGTATACAGTGGTCAGTACCTACCAAAAGTAGTCCAAAGAAGGACAACCGCCGACAGGGTCATGGGTGCCCAAGGCTTACTGAGGCATGTGGGGAGTGAAGGCTAGCCCATCTGGTCTGATCCCACAGAAGAGCTACTGTAGTTCAAATTGCTGAAAAAGTTCATGCTGGCTATGATAGACAGGTGTCAGAACACACAGAGCATCGCAGCTTGCTGTGTATGGGGCTGTGTAGCCGAAGACCAGTCAGAGTGCCAATGCTGACTGACCCCTGTCCACAGCTGAAAGCGTCTACAATGGCCACGTGAGTCAAGTCCAGTCAATTGTTTTGTATAGCCCATTATCACAAATTACAAATTTGCCTCAGTGGGCTTTACAGCAATACAACATCCTGTCCTTAGAACCTCTCAATGAGGCACAAGTTATAGCAAAACTATGCAGGATACAAACAAACTGGACCATGGAGCAGTGGAAGAAGGTGGCCTGATCTGATGACTCATGTATTCTTTTACATCATGGGTGACCAGGTGCGTGTGCGCCGTTTACCTGGGGAAGAGATGGCACCAGGATGCACTATGGGAAGAAGCCAAGCCGGCGAAGGTAGTGCGATGCTCTGGGCAATGTTCTGCTGGGAAACCTTGGATCCTGGCATTCATGTGGATGTTACTTTGACACGTACCACCTACCTAAACATCATTGCAGACCAGGTATACCCCTTCATGGCAAGGGTATTCCCTGATGGCAGTGTCCTCTTTCAGCGGGATAATGCACCCTGCCACACTGCAAAGATTGTTTAGGAATGGTTTGAGGAACATGATGAAGAATTCAAGGTGTGGCCTTGGCCTACAAATTCCACAGATCTCAATCCAATCAAGCATCTGTGGGATGTGCTGGAAAAACAAGTCCGAGGAGGCCCCACCTCGCATCTTACAGGACTTGAACGATCTGCTGCTAATGTCTTGGTGCCAGATACCAGAGGACACCTTCAGAGGTCTGAATTCACTGTGTTAGATAGGAGGAATATCTATGTCCTAATTGGATTAACAAAAATGGATCAGTAATCTACAAGGCATTAATATTCTGTCGTATTTCATGTTTCCAAAGGTTTAAATCATGGCCTATGGACTTCTCATCTTGCTGTTTGCAGGTTGGTACCTCTTTAAATAGGTTTGCTTTGTTTAATAATAGAGAACACAGGTTACAGACAGAAGAGGGCACCTAAGCTTATTAATGCAGGGTTAAGAGGCCCCCTTGTAAGTGGGGCAAATGGCTTTTGTGGTTATTCTCCTTTGTCATAATTGAGGGTAATGGCAAACAGGTCAATAAGTAATTACCTGAATCAGCTTAATAGAAAACAATCAGCACTGTTCTCCTAAATATAACTATTGATAATATGACAGGACATTGATAAATATTGGTTTACATTTGCATTTACAATATGTTAACCAATGAAGTCCCCCACCTCAAAACAAGGCCAGGCGTATAGGCCTGATTGTAAATGGAAATACTTAGGAAGATGTTGTTTGCATCTAATGCTGTTGAGGTTCTATATTTTCCCAGTTTCCAGCAAGGGAATATATAATTCCCACTGATCTATACATCATTACTAACATTTTCTTTAAAAAATAAAAAATAAATCTTTTTTTTCTGAATTAGCTATGCAGCACCTTTTTCTGTCAAGCAGAAAGAGACGTACTGTGGGCGCAGTACTTTGTTCTCATATTTATTATTCCCTGCTCTGACTGGATGACTGACCGGTGAGTGACAGGTGATTTACCCAGTCACTGCTATAGCAAAGTCCTACCCTATTATGTACAGCACGTATATTTTCACGACACCTAATTATCAAATAAAGTATTTGGTACTACTTCCTACTTCACTGTGCCTGTTTCAATGTTATACTGTTCCTTGTAACCTGTTTTAATGGACCGGCAGTTATAATCCTGCACAATGGATGATGCAACTGAAGTCACAATACAGTAATAAGTGATTCCTTGTTTATTTCGGAGATTGGAAATCCACCATTAAAAAGGATTCACAATACTTGTCTCATTGCAGGCATTTCAGTTTAAAGTTGTGAACATGAAGCATGCTCTATAAACATAGGAGTAGATCTAAGTAACTGGAAGGTCACTCATTTAGCATTGCGTGCATAAAATTGTGTAAGATATGAGGCATAACTGGCATCCATATGCTTTAAAATGAATTTTCTGACAGTAATTGGATGTTCCAGATGTGCATAAATTCTGTAACAACCCATATATAAGAGAAAGACTCGACTTGAAGACATACACATCTTAACTGTGGAATGGAACTTTTCAACGAAAGCATGTCGGGGGGGGGGGACTGAAAACTATTAATATGCACAAGAATTGCAAATGAAAAAAATGAAAAGAAAAAAAATCCCTCATCTTGAAAGTCAGTGATAATAGAGGTTACTAGGTATCAGCTGGTGTCAGGTTCTCGTGAGAAGCCTTTTCAAACATGCTCATTTAAAGCTCAAATTACTACCCTTAAGGAAAAGGAAATGGCAGAAATTAAAGCCGGCAAAAGCCGTAACTGAGAACTGCATTTTTTTCCCCCTGTTTTGGTTCCTCCTGATGCAGGAGGCCTCAGTTTAACAGGATGAACTGAGACTATAGTATAACTCTCCAGTGGGATGAGTTGAACAGCATCCTCAACTATACTCTTCAGTTTGATGGTACAGAGATAAACATCACTGCACCAGATGGAGATGGACCAGGGACACACACAGTCTCATCTCTTACTGCTGGAACCAGATACACACTCACCCACTTCACTGTGTTTCACAATGTCAGAAGCAGTGGGGTCAGCATTTATACATCCACTGGCAAGTCCATGGTGTCTCCCCGCCTGCCACCCAATGACTGCTGGGATGGGCTCCAACATCCCCGTGACCCTGAGAGCAGGATAAGTGGTTTGGATAATGGATGGATGGATGGACTCAGACATAAGGGATTTCTATATGGAGCCGGTAACAGTTGACTGATGTTTAGTCAAGATCGTGATGCATCTATTCTGGGGCTGTTCTCAGTTCACATATATCTTCCATAAAATCGACAAGTGAGTTATCCTAAACAACAGAAATGTCTCACTGTTTCGACTCAGCTGTGTCGGGAGCGCATCAGACAAGGACTACATCGTTCTTAGTCTAAAATCAATTGAGAGCTGAAACCCAGCAGAGCAGGGAGGAAACTAATCTGGGCAGTAGAGCACAAATTTGAGATGCTTTTGTTTTTCCCAGCATGCATCATGCTATGCTAATAAACAAGCCAATTCTGCCCCATAATCTGCTTTAAATAAAGTCCCTTACTTTTATCTGGGATTGTCTTGGACCTCTCCCTAAAACAGCCTTGAGAATATAGTTGAGGAAAAAAGTTGAAGGTGTGCAATGTAGTCTACAATATTCTCCTTTCAGAAGTCACCAAAATCAACTAGTTCACTACAGCTGACTCTTTAGGCTACTGATATACTGGCCATTGCTAGATCATTAGTATGGAGTATTAATAATAATTTATGGAACATTATAGAATTCATATGTATTACTCTATTTTAGTTTTACAATCAACTTAAGTAAACTGTATACTCAATTCAATTCAACTTTATTTATATAGCTCTACCAGTGAAAAGTTTGAGTACACCTGCAAAACCAGGTTTTTCATGTTTTCTGTGCTTCAAACTGTATACGCTTGTCTATAAATGCTTCATTATAGGATGTTGTAGCAAATTCGGGTGGCAACTACAGGAACTGCCGCAGCCGGGGCGCGAACCCGAGACCTCGCTAACCGCTCGACTGAAGGGTCCTACCCGCTAGCCAAGGGCTAACGTGTTAATTGCGTTCAATATTTTTTTTATTTTAAATGAAAGTAAAATTTTATGAAATGGTTACCTATAGCAAGGGGATTTCAGGTCTGAATCCCGGGTCAGTTTAAAGTCTGAAATGTGTATAACATGGAATTACAACACTTGTAAAAGTGTCTTTGTTAGATTTTCTCTGAGTTAACATTTGGTTAGCATTTGGTAAATTATTCATATTTTCATTTGCAATTAAATTTTTGAATGCAGTTCACTTGATGATTATATCCACATGTATAAGTTCATGTATCATATAATTAAATATTAAGTGTTTATAGACCAGTTTATGCAACTTCAAGCATAGATAATCATGAATAACCTGGTTTCAAGCAAGTGTACTCAAACTTTTGACTGGTACTGTATATCCTGCGCTGGATCCTATACTGAAGTCTGTAAACCATAAAGGGATGTAGACTATGGGCAGAACTAAAATTTAACTTGAATTATAGGCTTTCTGGTAGCCTAATTTTGCGTTTTAACTGGTGTGTGTGGGTGTGTGCGTGCGCATGCGCGCACGCGCGTATATATATGTATGTATAGATATAGAGATATAGATCGATAGATAGCCTTTTTTTTCTGGGAATGACTTGCCATCGCCGGTCCCCCCCCCCCACCTGTCAGACCAAATTTGCACCCGTGTGTGTGTGTGTGTTTGTGCGTGTGCGTGCGTGTAAAGCTGTGTGTCGACCCTGTGACGGCCTGGCGGCCTGTCCAGGATGTCTCCCCGCAAGCCACCAAGTGACTGCTAGAATAGGCTCCAGAATCCCCGCGACCCTGAGAGTAGGATAAGCGGTTTGGAAAATGGATGGATGGATAAAGCTGTATGATCTTGTGTTATTGAAGCCCCCCCCCCCCATCTATAGTCTTTCATGCGAAAGCCTGCTAGAGAAGAAGAGCCTATATGGTCAAATAAACCATAACCTTACCTTGTTGATGAAGCTGATTAAGCTACAGCTACTATTAAACAATCCATTTAACGAAGACCAATTTGGGATCAAAAGAGGAAATACAAAATCTAAGAGAAGAAAACATAAGTAGAGTAGAATCCCTAAATATATAAATTATGAAGATTGGCTCAAATAAAAATATTGGGATGCGGACAAATAGGCAGTAAGGGTTGGACAGACAGTGTCTTAAAAGCTGATCCCTTTCTTAAAACATGACCTCCATGAGAAATAATTACAGAGCAAAGAAATAGATACAAATAAAAAGACATGTATGCACACAAAGGACAAAAAAACACCTCCTTGACAAGAAAATACCTCCCTCCTATCTAATGAGAGCTGCTGTAGCTAATACCAATAAGAGGAACAGTCAGCTCCCTCTGTCAAAGACCAATTTGGCCGCAGAAGAACTGAAGAGGGTTAACTCGGGGAAGGGGCGGGGTTTAGTGATTGACAGACAGCAGTAGCGGAGCGCTTCGCTCCTTCAGATAACAAGTTCACTGTACCGTGAGTTATACGCAGTTACTTTATACTGTGTGGTATGACAATGATCTGCAAATAGGTTAATGTTATGGATCCTACAGAGTGCTTTTGGTTTTAATATTGCGCCGCTGCAGCCTGTCTCAGATCACGTTTTATGTGAACATGCAGATGGACTTTGGTCACCGTTACATGTTTGATTTCTTTCCCTCCCTCTCTCCAGGAAGTAGAGACGTAGGGCCATTCCCCTAATACGACTCCGTGGTGACGTACCAGGAAAAGATTCATATTAAAGTGCGCCTCGCTCCGATAAACTTCAGTAGAAATTAGATGCCATGGCCTCCCCCGCTGCTTTCCTGTCGGAGGAGCAGTTTGAGTGTTTTCTCTGCCAGGACATCTTCACCGACCCCGTTTCCATCCCATGCGGACACAGTTTCTGCTCCGCCTGCATCCGAGGCCACTTGGACGACGGCCGCGTCCCCGGCGGCTGTCCCAGATGTAATCGTATCTTCCAGGGTCGGCCCGAGCTGTGCGAGAACTCCTTCGCCCGGGAAATGGCACAGCGGATCAGAGCGAAGAGGCAAACCGGCAAAGTGTCCGCCACGGGTCACCATACCGCCGGCGACGTCCTTTGCGACGTGTGCATCGGGGAGAAGCGGACGGCCCTCAAGTCGTGCCTGGCGTGCCTCGCCTCCTATTGCGAGCCTCACCTGGAGCCTCACCTGAGGGTTGCCACCCTGAGGATCCACAAACTGATAGAGCCCGTGGCCGACCTGGAGGACCGGATATGCCGGAGACACCAGAGGCTTCTGGAGCTCTTCTGCCGTAGCGACCGGACGTGCGTATGCGTGTTGTGCACCGAGACTGACCACCGCTGCCATGACACCGTCCCAGTGGAGAGAGAGGGCAGAGACAGGCAGGTGACGTCATTTTCCTCTCATGTCCTTGTGGTGGTGGTTCTTATTGTGGTCGATATCGGTATGATAGCTATGATATGTATCAGTGTGATGTATTGCTGGAAAGACCTCGTTTTAGGTTTGTTTTTGTTTTGCTTTGTTTTTGTTTGTTTGTTTTTTTTGTGCTGTTGTCGTCTAAAGGACTTTTGGATCATGTCTGTTTTGTTTTTTTTCTAAAGTGCTACATAAGTGGAGTTGGAAGTCAATGCCGGTTTGATTTCTTCCATCTGTTTCTGCTTCCGGCGTTCAGGCGCAGATTAAAAAAATGGAGGCAGATGTTGAGCAGATGATCCAGGACAGACTGACAAAGGTGGACGAGATCAAGCATGATGTGGAGCTCAGCAAAGTGAGTTTCAACAACAAATGCTGTTACTATTACTAAAACTGCTACTATTAATAACAAGTCATGAGGATACTATTAGAATTATTATGTTTTGATATTTCATTTTAAAGCTTTCAGCTTCACGTAGACCTAATATACACATGCATGTACAACATGGGCCAAAGAGAGAGGAGCAATAACAAAAATAAAGAAAACCAACCCAAAAAAGGCCAATTTCAAGACATTACACAGGTTGTGATGGTACATCACATTGCACAGGTTGGCATTACTGCATTAGTTAGTTCTTGAGATGGTCAATGAATGGAACCCAGAGTCTCAAAAAATGTATGTCTTGGATTTGTGTATACATATTCTCTCTATCTGTAGGATGCTGATCACCTCATTGTTGGGGTTGTTGTAGTGGTGTGACCTTTTGAAGAACAGAGAAGGGTACAAACCAAATTTGGAAGAAAATGTATAATGGGTAAACACTTAACAAGAGCCCATTTCTTATTTGAAGCCTATAATTTTGTTTGTTTAATTCAACTTGTGGTTCTATTGCATAAATTAAAACTGTCACTGCAACACGTTGAGGTTGCTTAGAGTATGTTGTGGTAAAAATACATGGAATCAATTGCCTCGTCACCCTACCCGTCACTGAAATCAGTTCCTCAGTTTGGCCTTTTGTTTAAATTTCCAAACACCAACAGAAAAACTTAAAGCAAGACATAGAGGATAGCAGGGAGGTCTTCACCGCACTGGTGCGCTCCATTGAGACGGGATGTGCTGAGCTGGTGGAGGTGATCCAGAGGAAGCAGAGAGAGGCAGAGAGCAGAGCTGAGGGCCTCCTCACCGAACTGGAGTGGGAAATTGTCGAACTGGAGAAGAAGAGAACTGACCTGAAGAGCCTCTCCCACACTGAGGACCACCTCCATCTCCTACAGGTCAGTGTTCCTCTCAAGTCGAAGAAGGTGAAAAAAACCCATCAGTCATTTGCTATCCGATTGCTGCAGTTTTTCCGTTCTTTTTTTAAGGGGCCTTAATCACTTCTTTTTCCTTGTCCAACACATTTTAAAAGTGAAGCACCTCATGAACCTGGCCTCTAAGCTCACAAACTAATATTTAGTCTCATGTTTTTTTGCATCTGTGTAAATTTGGGGGGGGGGGTTGCGATCCCTTTAAATAAGTTTGCAATTGAGTGCATGTAAAAGTATGTGCTTTTGCAAGAGATGAATGATATTA
The DNA here is from genome assembly GCF_029633865.1 of Lampris incognitus. Classification (NCBI taxonomy): domain Eukaryota; kingdom Metazoa; phylum Chordata; class Actinopteri; order Lampriformes; family Lampridae; genus Lampris; species Lampris incognitus. Next base: position 17,813,615 of record NC_079230.1, read on the forward strand.
TCAGTAGAATTTTGCCTATAACATGGAAAAAATTACCATCATGTATTGGGGGTTTTGGAAAGAGTTGTTGATCTTTACCAATTGCACAACAATAGCTTTTCAAGATGCAGCGATTTCTGGCTTTCAAAAACTGCAGTCCAGCCTGAAATCTTTATTTTGGTAAACAAACCAGAGGAGGGACTCTCCCCTTTTCTATAAATCCAATATCCTTCCACGAAACTACAGATCTCCACACATTCATCACGCTGTACCTTTCAACTTTCCAATATGGAGGAGCCAGATTTGTAACACAACCCCATACAATCAGAAAAGCCTCGTCATCGAGAAAAACATTGCACGATAAATGCTGTTGAATAACTTTTGTTATCGTTTTTTGGAGAGAGGGCGACTCTAAAGGTGTTAAAACCATACTGGTCATGCTACTTTAGGACAGGTATACTCATTGTATAGTGTTTTATAACATAATTATTACCTCTTCGCTAGACGTTTCTGTGGGACCTCTGCGTTGGCTAGTTTGTGTAATTGTGAGATGTTATCAGCATTAGCCGTGTCATTTGCAGGCCACCGTTGCTCAAAGGGACGGGGCATGGGGGACCAGGGCCTGGCAGACACTCGTGTAAGAGTAGACTAAATTTGCCCATGTTGTTGCAATTCTTTCTGGTTGCCAGTTGTGGTAACCAGAGAGAACATTTACTGATTGTACGTTCAAAGATTTCACGTCTTTTTTAATTGACGTTAAAATCCCTATTGGTTTGAAAATTCGTTAGTGTATTTTTTCTCTGCACGATTGCACCTTATCATCTCCTATTTCGCCTGTATGTAGTCAATCTTTGGGGTGTCCGGGTAGCGTAGTGATCTATTCTGTTGCCTACCAACACGGGGATGGCTGGTTCGAATCCCTGTGTTACCGCCTGCTTGGTCGGGTGTCCCTACAGACACAATTGGCCATGTCTGTGGGTGGGAAGCCGGATGTGGGTATGTGTCATGGTTGTTGCACTAGCACTAAATAACTGGACTTGGTCCCTGGGTGCAGCACAGCGGCTGCCCACTGCTCCTAGCTACACAGCTAGGGTGGGTTAGATGCTGAGAGTAAATTTCATTTGTATGTATGTACAAAATGACTAATAAAGAGCATTCTATTCTATTTGTTCGCTGAGTTTGATGTGTGGATTTGTTGATCACTTCACATTATTGGCAATGGCTTATCTGTATGTTATGTCCTGCTTACTCACATGTTCGAAATAAATCATCATTCATTCATTCTATTTTCTGTATGTCCTCCATCAACCACCCCCCCCCACTGTCCTTGCCTGTTCACTTCTCTTTGCTTCACTTATCCTCTCTTTGTTGGCCATTGGCCATGTTGGATCGTGTATCCCTCACTCTTGTTTACGCACAGCGATTTTCATCTCTGAGTTCTCTTCCATCCACCAAGGACTGGTCTGGAATAGTTGTCCATTCAGACAACGGCGTGGGCATTGTGAGGACAGCGGTGTCCAACATTAAGGACATGCTGCGACTGGCTGTAAACAAGCTTTCCATTCAAGGTAAAGGGTAATTTCTTAAAGTCCGACCGCAATTGAGACCATATTTTCTAAAATCGGTTAACATGCATTTTGTGCTGCCTTTTCCCACTGCAAAAATTTAAGTATAAAAGGTAGAATCCAGTTTGTCCATTTTTCTCTTTTTAAGAGTTCAGTTTCCCTCAGCTGATCTTTTTTCCTGATACTCATGATGTCTTCAGACAAGCATTTACATACTGCCAATCAGATCACATTATGAAACTCTGCCCACCTTTACCACAACTCTTGCTTTTTGTCACTCAAAGGCAAGCTAATGAATATTAATGAGAACTAGACCACTCCCTCACAGTTCTTGAGATAACGGAACACTTATGGATAAAGGTGTAAAAAAACACAATATTGGTCATTTTCAAATAAAAACTTGTTGATGATAAAAAGTTCTTTCTCATTAACTGTCTTCTGCAAATTGCAATGCGATGAATTTCATGATACGTCATTAATTAATTACTGAATATACATCAATATTCTTTCATTAATCCACAGAGCTGGAGAAGGTGCAGCAGTATGCAGGTACAGCTTTGCCTTTCTGTCAAATGTTTCATTACAAAGCAGCAGAAAAAAACAAACTGTCCATACGTCATAGTGATTAAACTTTTAGCTTTCAAATGCATCTCACGTTCGAGTTGTTGTCTGCCTACGTTGGGCAAGAGAAGAGAAAAGCATCACATGAAAAATAGCAAATTGTTTGAAATTTCAGTAACTTAAATACAAAAATGAATTACACTTTTGACTCTGTCTACCAGTTGATGTTCATCTGGACCCCAGAACAGCCAACCCCTGGCTGGTTCTGTCAGACGATGGGATGCGGGTCTGGGATGGGGAAGTTGAACAGAGACTGCCAGACTCACCAGAGCGCTTCGACATAGCGCCATGTGTTCTTGCCAACAGGGTAACCGTAACAAATACATCTGATATTTTATTAGTTTCAAGTTTATTTCAAATTTGAAGTGTATTTGTCATATATGAAAAGTAAGTTTACACTTCTCATAATGATTCTCGTAATGAAATGCTTGTTTTGCTGCCTCAATAAACGAGTGGGAAATAAAAGTACTTATAAGAATACTTAGAGACATCATAGTGCAGGAACAGGATACATGTGCAAAAACTGTCGCTGCAGACTTTGAATGTACTTTGTTGGAAAGTGCTACACTAGACGGCATGGTGGCCCAGTGATTAGCGCTGTCGCCTCACAGCAAGAAGGTACTGGGTTCGAACCCCGGAGTTGTCCAACCTTGGGGGTCATCCCAGGTCGTCTTCAGTGTGAGGTTTGCATGTTCTCCCCCTGTCTGCGATGGGTGTTCTCCGGGTGCCCCGGTTTCCCCCACCATCAAAAAGGCATGCATGTTAGGGTTAATACTGCTGTCTGTGCCCCTGACCAAGGCAATGGGAAAATAACTGGAGTTGGTCCCCAGGTGCTGCATGTCAGCTGCCCACTGCTCCTAGCTGCACAGCTGAATGAGTTAAATGCAGAGAAAGAATTTACCCATGGGGGATTAATAAAGTTGTAAAAAAAAAAGAGAGAGAGAATGTCTGTACAATAGTAAGATGACATGCAATAGTATTGTAAACAGTAAACTTGTGGAGATGGCAGCTGTACAGTCGATAACAGTAGCCATAATGAACAACTTAATTGTGCATTATGGCTGCTGTTACTGACAATGGGCTATTTGCTACAATCTGCAATCTGCTATTATTAACTCCTATGTTGAGAAATTCTCTTTCCCATGACCCATATGAGGTCAGAGGTCAGGGGAGGCCACAGAGCAGCACTCCTGGAGCTGCTCGGGATTTAAGATCTTGCCCAGGTGTACAAGAGCCTCAATTTGATTCATTTTCACTTTTTTTCGTAATTAGTTTGGGGTCAGGTGTTAAGCTTTGCATTTTATGCGTACTGTGAGTGGGTGTATCTGATATCGCCGTGTTGATGTTGTTCCTATGACATCTTAATGAATGTTGCTCCAGGACCATCATTGCAACTGACCAATCACGTTGTTGTTGTGTTGTCGTGGCTTTGCGACTCGGAGAAAAAGATGGTTGTGGGATTAGTGTGGGTTAGCTATCAGTTTAGATTGAGGTTGGCTATCAGTTAAGGTTAGATTGAGGTTATGTTAGGTTAGCTTCAGTATTTTTCCCGAAGTCGCAAGGACACGACATCTCATCAACGTGATTTGTCCATTGCAGTGATGGTCCTGGAGTAGCATTAATTATGATGTCATGGGAATAACACCAACACGGCGATATCAGATTGTGCGTGTGTACTTGTGTGTTAATGAAATGCCATCTTTTTTTTTTTCAACACTTAATACTCTGAATTCACCTCCTGAATTTTGTCTTTACTCTGTGCTCTGCTCACAAGTAATTACTCAGGCCAACTTCTTGCCATACAGGGTTTCATCACCGGGAGACACTACTGGGAGGTCGATGTCGGAGACAAGACAGCATGGGACCTGGGTGTGGCTCGACAGTCGGTCAACAGGAAGGGCGTGGTCACGCTAAGCCCCGACGATGGTTATTGGGCCATTTGCCTGAGGAATGGGCGGGAGTACCGGGCATGTGCGGGACAAGCGGTGGTGCTGAGTGTCTCTCAGAGGCCGCAGATCGTCGGGGTGTTTGTGGATTATGAGGAGGGGACAGTGTCCTTCTACGATGTGGAGGCCAAGTCGCACATCTACTCCTTCCTCAATTTCCACTTCACCGAGGCCGTTTTTCCCCTCTTCAATCCGGATATGAGTGACGGGAATAACAACACGTCACCCCTCATCATCCGTCCTGTCAGTGGTACTGGTGGAGCGGAGGCTTTGGATGACATAACTATATGACTTGAAAGCTAAATCAACAGGGGTTTTTCTCCCCCCTGTCATTGGTTCCGCTTTTTACCTGATATTATATTGACAGAGATGGGAGTGATGGTATGAAGAAGGTGACACCAAACAGAGGCATCCAGCTGAATTGTCATTTTTGTAAAATTGTTTCATAACTCTGCCGAAGGAGTTTTTTCCTGTGGTAGTATGAAGAGTTTCATTCCAACATGTTACATATTGATTTTTTTGGAAAAAAAAGTGTACATTTAACACTGTCCAAAAAATGTCTTTGCATGCAACTTTACATAATGTGTTGCTCTCCAACAGTTATCCAGTGAATGTAACTATCTTTGTTGATGAGAAATGTCTCCTTTTAAGTTGTAACCCTACATATACACTGTAAAAACCTGGGCTTTTTTCAAACAAATACACTGCACTGACAGTAACGTCATATGCCTGCTTATTCAATGAGGAAATATCGAGATGACAATCAGTATTACATGTTTATGATTCCAGTTTGTGACTAGATTCAACGTATATATGGAGCGTACTCCTCACAGCTCTCTTATTGACTCCCCCCCCCCCCCCGCCCTCCACAAATGACCTTTACACTGCTCTGTTTCAGTTCCTCATCCTCGTTTTCTTGACTAACCTTGCAAGAACAGATCTGAGGTCAGCCTCGTTTTGCTAAACCTACCCTCAAACGAGATGGCAAACCTCAAAACTTGTCTGTGGACAGCTGCTAAAACTCGCTACACTGACCCCCACTGATCCGATTAACATGGAGATGAGATTAGCCTTGTGGCAGATGGGGCACTGAGACTTCTGCAGCCTGGGAGAAAACACACACACACACACACATGCACAAGCAGAGTGTGTTCATGTTCGCATGTCGACACGTATTTACATGTACCTTACAAGTAATCATTTAATGTTATGGTGAACTCTAACCCGTGGAATGATTTGCGTTCATATAACACTACAGAGAAGCGGGACACTAATTTAATGGGGAGCTGAGAAAGAGGAAGGAAGGAAGGGGGGGGATGAAGAGGGATTAAAACTGATAGGGGTGTAGTGTAGAGCAGAGACGGAAATACACAGAGGGCCAACAGGTCGGACCACAGACTGGCACTCATCACGGTCGTCCCTTCTTCAGTAGAGACGTGTCTTGCTTTGGATGACCTGCAGGTAAGATAAACGACTTGGATTTTGGTGTTTCTGACTCATATAGGAAGGAATTTGATTAGATGCGGCACTGGTATGTCGTGGTATTTGTCCTGTTATCAAGTTTATACACAAATCATTCTAGCCAATTCAATTATGATCTCTGTCGAGCCACACGTGCCGTTATCAGCCTCTGCACACTGGATTAATGTGGAGCAATGTGCTGCCGTACACATTTCACAAGGCTTTCTTTCAAGGAGCCAACTTAACACCGGAGATAAGACATGTTTAACATTTTCATGACATTGTCAGTAGTCGTGTACGTGCGTTGCCGGCCGATCTCTTTAAAAATGAACACTGCGGGAATCGCCGGATCGAACCCCCGTGTTACCTCCGGCTTGGTCGGGCGTCCCTACAGACACAATTGGCCACGTCTGCGGGTGGGAAGCCGGATGTGGGTGTGTGTCCTGTTCACTGCACTAGTGCCTCCTCTGGTCAGTTGGGGCGTCTGTTCGGGGGGGGGGCTGGGGGGAATAAAGTGATCCTCCCACGTGCTACGTCCCCCCCTGGCGAAACTCCTCACTGTCAGGTGAAAAGAAGCAGCTGGCGACTCCACATGTACCGAAGGAGATGTGTGGTAGTCTGCAGCCCTTCCCGGATCAGCAGAGGGGCTGGAGCAGCGACCGGGGCGGCTCGGAAGAGTGGGGTAATTGGCCGGATACAATTGGGGAGGGAAAAAAGGGGGGAGGGCGAACACCGGAGCTGTGACAGGCTGTCGGGTTCCTCAAAGCATCTCCGGTCTTGAGCGGCTTACACTGTACAGAAAACGGAGAGGCGGCGGTTTTACTTCCCACAACCAAAAAGCAGATTATGTCCAGAACTGACGCTACATACGGTCTTCTTGAGGTGTTTCAAAAGAGGAGAAATGTACGGATGTTGAAGTTGATTGTCACCACTGGTTTTATGTCAGAAAGTGCAGATATGAAACATTTTGTTAGTTGAAGCTGTAATACTTTCCCTTGACTGTCCTGCCATTGGTACATGGACCATCTGGATGAAAGCCAGTCAACCAGCCAGATGTGACGAAGGCCTTAAATCAGCAATGCCATCCTCAGTAGTTTGCTGTTTGGACACCTGAGGGCCGAGGCCTCCTGAGTGGCTTGTGCCTGAACAAGGCGGCGTGATGTCGCTGGTGGTGGACGAGACGGCAGGGGACTTGCCGGTCCGAGACGTAGGACTTATGAGAGGAAGACTGATGCCAAACATCCCAGGTGTATATGTGTGCAGATGTGTGTCTTTCTATGTATTTTGCATATGTTTTTTTTATATTGTTATTTATTTTTCATGTTTTTGTGTTTAGGTGCATGGGTTTGTGCATACATATACTATATCAGTTTGCGTGTGCATGTTTCGTTGTCTGTGTTTCTTTGTGTGTGACTGTTTGCATCTCTGTATGTAGTGTTTTAACTTGCTGTGTGCGGACACTAAAGCCAGGCTGCATCTCTCTGTTGTCTCCTCAGATACTGTGCGTGATGTGAAGCCGTGGAAGAAGCCCCAGCTCATGAAGCTAAAAGGTGAAAATGTGGATTAAAGAACAAACAAAAAAAAACGTCCCCCCGAGAAAAATTTCAACTCAGAATTTGATGTTCAGCTTTGGAAAATGGTTGTACTTCTTGAAGAAACAGTTGTGAAGATAAAGCTAAAATTCTTGTGTTTTTAACTTGGTTGATTAAATGGTTAAATGAACGTTCTGACCTCTGTCTTCTCTCACCCTCTTTCCCTAAGCTCACTACCTGTCTCACCTATCTTTCCGTCTGTCTGTCTGTCTGCCTGTCTGTCTGCCTGCCAAATAGACCACCAGCGTGTGTTTCGGGTTCCCAGGGAGCACCTGGAGGATCAGTGTCTCCGCCTGCAAGACGAAAACACCGTGCTGAGACAGCACACACGCACACAGGAACAGAGGCTGCGCCGGTAACACAAGCACACACACACACACACACACACACACACACACACACACACACACACACACACACACACACACACACACACACACCCACCCAGGAGCAGAGGCTGCATAGATAACCCATTGTTTTGACTGTGGGACTAACTGGCTTGTACAGTGATACTGTATAGACAACCTGTTAAGCTGGAAGTGTAGTCCTTTATGAATGGAATGACAGGCAGGCTGAAAAGACTGAATTTAGGACAACTGACAAATTTTCAGGCATGAGGCATGACAGCCTCCTATTTACACAGACTGGAACAACTATATGATCCTCCCACACGCTACGTCCCCCTGGTGAAACTACTCACTGTCAGGTGAAAAGAAACGGCTGGCGACTCCGCATGTCTTGGAGGAGCCATGTGGTAGTCTGCAGAGGGGTGGAGCAGCGAGCGGAAGAGCTCGAGAGAGTAGAGTAATTGGCCTGGTACAATTGGGGAGAAAAAGGGTGGAAAGGAGTATTGTTTTTGACCATGACATGCCTTGATAAGCATCCATGGTCCACCTCAGAGGCTGTATAGTGAAATGGTGGGAAGTTTAATAATGAAGGGATCAGAGACATGGCTGAAAACTTTTTTTCTCCCCAATTGTCAATTGTATCTGGCCAACTACCCCACTCTTCCAAGCTGTTCTCGGTTGCTGCTCCACTCCCTTTCTGCCGATCCGGGGAGGGCTGCAGACTACCACATGCTTCGTCCGATACATGTGGAGTCACCAGCCGCTTCTGACAGTGAGGAGTTTCGCCAGAGGGACATAGCGCTTGGGAGGATCATGCTATTCCCCCCAGTTCCCCCTCCCCCCTGAACAGGCGCCCTGACTGACCAGAGGAGGCGCTAGTGCAGCGCCTGGGACACATACCCACATCTAGCCCTTACGGCTAAGAACAGTATGCAAAAAGTCCATGGTTACAGTCCACACCAACTAATGTTTGGGCAAAATCCTAATCTCCCCTCTGTTCTAGTTCATAGGCCAGCTGCTCTAGAGGGCACACCTGTAAGTACTCAGGTGGGACAGCTTTACCTGCTTCTAGGAAAGCATTCACTGAATCTGAGTGTTCGGAGAGGATAAGGAGAGCTTTGTGCAAACAGCTCAGACCCACAGATGAGAAGTGTGAGGCAGAGGTCAAAATATATTACCCTGGCCCATGGTGTTCAAGCCCTAGCCAGGCCCCAGCTCAACAAAGTCTGCAATTTTTCAGCCCAACCCGAGACTGATACCAATATGACTTTAAGCTGATGCGCGCTCTCTCTGATACACACAAACACACACACACACACAGCATGGTCTTCTGTCACATATAGCGCACGCGCACATGTGTATGTTTAATATTTATAATATAATCAGTGGCACGGTGGCGCAGTGGTTAGCGCGGTCGCCTCACAGCAAGAAGGTCCTGGGTTCAAACCCCGGGTAGTCCAACCTTGGTGGGTTGTTCCGGGTCATCCTCTGTGTGGAGTTTGCATTTTCTCCCCGTGTCTGTGTGGGTTTCCTCCGGGTGCTCCGGTTTCCTTCCACAGTCCAAAGACATGCAGGTCAGGTGAATCGCTATGCTAAAAATTGTCCCTAGGTGTGAACGTGCGCGCGCAATTCGGCCCTATGATGGCCTGGCGGCCTGTTCAGGGTGTCTCCCCACCTGCCGCCCAATGACTGCTGGGATGGGCTCCAGCATCCCCGCGACCCTGAGAGCAGGATAAGCGGTTTTTATAATGGATGGATGGATGGATGTTAATGTGGGTTTGTTACCAAATGAACCCATTCACCCCACCTCAAAAACCAGGATGTCCACCAGGCTGATGCGTCTGCGACAGGGCCGTCAGGGGCTTGAAGGTGGGAAGGAGAGAGACATGGAGGACACAATTCAGCAGCTGGAGGCTCATGTAGCAACTCTGGAAAGCCAGAAGAGGGCGATGCAGAGCAAATTGAGTCTGGCTAAGCAGCACATCATGGACCTAGGAGGACACACACGTCACAGATTCAGTAAAGGTGGGTGAACACGGTGTGATAGCGGTTGTGTGACCAAGTTAAATCTAATTGTTAAACTCACCGGAGTAGAAAAGTTTCACCCGGGTTAACTTGGCCTCAAGATTTAATTTTTGAATTCTGACTTTGCTCGGTCAGTGCTGGGGGGCGGGGGGGGGGGTAAAGTCATCAAATTCAACCACTGGAAATGGGTGGTCAAATTTTCCACGACTGTTAGCTTCATGTTTGTCTCTTCACCCTCTCCTCGTTGGTCCTCTTCCTGCTAACAGGAAGGGGGATGGATGGAGAGGGCGGAGTCAGGAGAGCCGCCCACACAGCCCCGCCTCTCTACGGCCCCACACTGGAAGACACCAGGGAACAGATAGAGAGATTGTAAGTGTCTAGTGTGTGTGTGTGTGTGTGTGTGTAACGGATAGAAGTTGTTGTCTTATAGTATGTGTCTGCTGTGACTATCTCTGTCTGTCATTCTCTCCCATCCCCTCCGCCACAGACACTCTCTGCTCAGGTCTGTGTGTGAATCAGTGCCCTACTCTAACCAGAATAAAATCAAAGTTTAAATAGAAGTTTAAATAGTTCATACAGTTTGCCAGAGCTTCTCTTGCACATTAGAGCCATTCTGGTAAAGAATGACTAATTAGTGCGGCTTAGTCTATAGGTTTTTCTTTTGCTTTTTTTCTTTCAGTTGTTAAGTGTCCTTCAAAAATCTTATGCAGGATTTTCAAAATGTCAGGAGTTGAGAGAAATCGATACCACTGTTCTTCCTCTCTTCGTGGTTCATTTTCAACAAGGTCACCATGACGTCGTGAAACAGGAGCAATACTGAGTTCATCTATGTCAACTACAACTTGACATAAAGGGTAGCATAGTAAAATGGGATGTGCATGTGTATGGTTTCTGCAGGACACTGACTTTTTACATAGAACACCTTAAACCTTTCAAGATTGTGTTAATCTGCATTTTGATACAACTTTGAGCCAACCGGACTGATTTCTGCTATTGTTCTACCTCTATCTCTTTTTCCCAATTCGCCCATCTACGTTGCTGCCATCGCTCCATTCATCCCCCACATAATAATTGGCATTACACCTTCATAACCCCACCCCCCTCCCCTCCCTCTGCCGGGCCTCACTCCTTCCTCAAAAAAAATCCCAAACCCACCCTCCTCCCATCCATCCAATTCATTACCCCCCCTCCCATCATCCCACTTTCTCCTCATCCCTCCCTCTTTCTTCCTCCATAACCTCCAACCATCTCACTGCTCTGTGACCGCCCCATCATCCACTCCCCCGCCACCCCCCACACACACACATAGCAGGTCCAGTGTGATAGAGACCCAGCAGGTGAGGGTGTCAGAGTTGGAACTGGCTGCCCAGGCACTCAGAGACACCCTGAAGGAGAAGGAGAAAGAGATAGAGGGAACCATGAAGGAGATGAGGAAGCAACAGGTGGAAGGACACAGGTGAGCACAGCGGTAACGCACACACGAAACACACACAGCTGTTTATTGGTAGCATCGTTATGAACGGTAGCAGAACTAGTCTATTTACTATGAATGAAGACATTATATATTTTTTTCCCTTTCTGTCAGATTAACCATCAGAGACAACGTGGACGTCATCCGACTGCAGAAGCAGCTTTCAGACAAGAGCACTGCCCTGAGAGTCACACAGGAGAAGTTCAACGACTTGCAAGAGGTCACACAGCCATTCATTCATTCATTCGCTCAGTTTCACACTCACACACAATCGTTAATAATCCATACAATCTATAAGATCTCTCCTCTTATTTGTGGCCTAATCTGTTGCTTTTAAACACAGAGAAACTCTTCAAATTCTTCAGTGAACGCACCAGTAGTAGGGATAGGATGGGGATTTCTTTCTTTCTTTGTCGCTGTCTCTCGTCCCGTTTTTCTTTCTGTCCCTCTTTTTCATTAGTTTGTCTGCTGACGTCTTTCAACAATATTGGCGTAATGAAAAGCTGCCAGACAAATGTTCTCTGTCCTTGTCTCTCTGCCCCCCCCCTTTGCCCATCGTGATATACTGTCACTCCTATTCTTCATCTGAAGGCGTATGAGAACCAGCTGGAGGAGGTATGCTAAGCACCCCAGTACACAAACAGCCCTTTCAATATCTCTAACAAGGCCACAAAGCTTTACCAAGTCATTTCGATCCACTTGTATTACCACTTATAACCCCTGTGTGTGTGTGTATGTGTGTGTGTGTGTGTGTGTGTGCCTCTCCAGAGCCAGCGGTCACTGAAAGAGAGCCAAGGGGCTCTGCTGGAGAAGGTGGAGGAGTTGAGCGAGCAACTAAAACAGGAGAGACAGAGATCATTGGTGCTGGAGGGGCAACTTACCACTGCCACCTTGTCCCTGCAGGCCTTGGAGGAGGTGATAAAGATTTCTACGTACACATACACACACACACACACACACACACACACACACACACATACACACACACACATACACATACATGTGAACCTGGGGGAGTCATGGTTGGGTTGGTCTTGTCAAATATCCATCAATCCACTAGCCAAGCCGCTTATCCTGCTCTCAGGGTCGTGGGGATGCTGGAGCCTATCCCAGCAGTCATTGGGCAGCAGGCGGGGAGATACCCTGGACAAGCCACCAGGCCATGACAGCTCCAGTCAAGCACAGATGTGCATCATTGACTAAACAATCACAACGTTCAACATTACCTCTCGCTCTCTCTGAAACCTGTGATGTTCAGTATTAGGGGAATACACCTTTAAGGACACAGGGAATTATGGGATAGTAAACAGAGCAGCCACGGGAGCGGGAAGGTAGACGAGGGTCAGTCAGATTATGTGCACGTTATGCATGGAGCGAAATAAACATGCCGAAGTTCCACGGCTAATTCAGAAACGGTGTTATCATCTGTGAGAGTGAAAAGTAGGTCATTACAAAACCCTACCAAAATTGTGCTGGAAAAGTGCCTGCCAGTGGCGTCACTGGCCGATAATCCATGAACTGCTGTCTTTATATGGCATTTGGTAGCATTCACTGCAACAGCTGCAACAGCTGCATGCTGCGTTATTCGTATTTTCTTACACAGTGCAGCCTATTGGCAAACCATGAAGTGAGTTTTCATATTCCAGAGACACATTGATGGACTGCATTTTACATAATGCCTTTCTAGATGTAACAGCCACTCAAGGCACTTAACAATTAATTGATGCCTCACACACACACACACACACACACACACACACACACACACACCGTCATACATCGATGGCAGTGTCAACCACGCAAGGTAACAACCAGCTCATTGGGAGCAGTTAGGGGTTAGTGGTCTTGCTCAGTGACATCTTGAAATTTTTGTAACGGGGAGCTGAGGATCGAACAGGCAACCCTGCAGTTACCAGACGACCTGGTCTACCTCCGAGCTACTGCCGCCACGACACACAGAAGACTGCTCATTATGATGGCTGCTAATGGCTAATGGCCACTGAGAGTGGCCATAAGACCGGTGGTGGTAGACGGGGTCAGTGAGACCAATCTGAAACCAAAAAATTACATATGACACCCAAGAAACAGCTTTCCTTTTCTGCCAGGGTACCCTTGTGCAAGACATGGAACTTAACCCCTTCCTGCTTAGTCATCGTTGGGCTCTTTAAATAGGAATGGCAGCCCTCGATACCACAATATAAACTGTAAGAGACAAAGTGGGATCTCTCTCTCTCTCTCTCTCGCTCTCTCAGCTCGAGGCGAGGATATCAGACCTGGAGGGTGAGAAGGCTTTGCTAAAAGAAAGCTACAACACTCTCCTGGAGAGGTAAGGGCTAATATCTGTTACCTCAATCAAATCCACACCGTACATATCATGAACCATGACCTTGACTCCGCCATCAAAACCCTGAACATAAGATCCATAATGCTGACCAGACAGTTAGAGAATTAACCATTCACTCTTTTCCGATGTTGGACTAAACTCCTTGTCGTAATGTGTCAGTTAGTTGTACCTCTAGCAGTAATCTTTGTCATGAAAACTGCTGGATTTTGATTTCTGTGTATTCTTTGTTTTAGTAATGCCCTTTGTTTGGTCCTTTTTCTGCATATGAAAGACAGCACCCACTATCAATTACCTAAAAAAAAATTATTGAGAGACACTCGAGCTCGATGTTGATTTTAAAATCACTTCGAGCTGCATCCATATGTAAGTTTATTGCCCGAGTTGTCTTTTTTTTTCCTTTTACTCTTTGTCCATCTGTCTGTACCACTTCTCAGTACATTAAGCACACAAAGTCAGCACCACAGCCAGGCGCACAACCGAGACGACAAGGTGCCAGACGACGATGCGGAGAAAGAGAAGGATGAAATCTGGAGGATGGATGTCCAGAGACTGCAGGAGATGCTGCAAGCGGAACGAGAGGAGAGGAGGAGGCTGGAGGAGGAGAAGGAGAGACTGAGGCAAGAGAAGGAGATATCAGAGGAACAGAGGGGGCAAGACAGAGGTAGGCGGTCCCACCAAGTTTTGTTTCAGATGCGCTTTGCTGAAAGAATAAAGTGGCACTTTAACGTCACATCTGTTTTTGCTAAGCCATCATGTGGAGTCTTGCTTAATGCTCAAGGTTGATGCTGCCGTCTTGAACAGTTGGTCTTCCAGGATAATATGTTAAATAATCAAGGTGTCCGGGTGGCATGGCGGTCTATTCACCCCCACTCAAAAAAAAAGGGGGGGGGTGGTCCCGAAAATAAATAAATAAATCGACTTTTTTTGCCGTTCTTTGATCAATTCTGCAACTCTTTGATCTAATGACAGGAAAACAACAGAGGCGTCAGCTACAAGGTTTCAAAATGGAGTCTCTAGAGGCATTTTCACACACACACACACACACACACACGCACACACACACATTTCAAAATGATATGGTACATCAGATTGTCACTGTATGATGTACACGCCACAAAACACAGGTTATTAATTTCTTTTTACTGAATTCTTAAATTCTTCATTTTCAAGATTATTTTAATGTTTGAAAATAACATGACACTTCATGTTTTAAACAAAATGCCCAAATAAAACTTATATATACGTTTATATCTGATTCAGTTCCTACAGAACCAACAGAATGGCTAATAGTTCAATCTCAACTCGAGTATTTCAAATGGTAAAATGAATACTTTAAACATTGCTTTGTTTTCTGTGTTGTGTCTCTCAGACCTGTCTGTGCGGATTCGGGATGAGCGGGAGCGGCTGGAGAGGCAGGTTCTCCAGTACAGAGAGCAGGTTTCCACTCTGCAAACCAGGCTGGACTCTGTCACCATGGTCAGACATAGCAAGCTGTCAATCAGCATTTTGTTTTACTTTCATCCACCTCACCTCGGGGCTGGTTTTTGGTTTTTGAATCTTGTTTTCCATCCCCATTCTGACGTGTGTCTCCCCTCCTCTCGTTCAGGAGTTTGATATGAGTGTCGAGGAGCTCAGTGAAACCCTCTGGCAGATCAAGGTTTGCATATTCGTTTTTATCTTCGCCATTGTGTCCAGTCTTGACAGTTTGCTTTCACTTTAAGTAAAAACGAGTTTCTCGCCTTCATTTGTGACATCCATGAGGTTACATTATGGTTACTTCTGCCGTCATCACTTCACTCACCTTTACACAATGTTTTCACATCTTGACTGAAATGTTTCCTATTTAAAATACAGGATTAGGGAACGGCTTTCTCTTTGTCTTTTATTTATCAAAATATATATGATGTGTGTGTGTGTGTGTGTGTGTGTGTGTGTGTGTGTGTGTGTGTGTGTGTGTGTGTGTGTGTGTGTGTGTGTGTGTGTGTGTGTGTGTATGCTCTGCATCCGGGTAGCATGGCGGTCTATTCCGTTGCCTACCAACACAGGGATCGCCGGTTCGAATCCCCATGTTACGTCCAGCTTGGTCGGACATCCCTACAGACACAATTGGCCGTGTCTTCGGGTGGGAAGCCAGATGTGGGTATGTGTCCTGGTCGCTGCACTAGCGCCTCCTCTGGTCAGTCCGGGCACCTGTTCGGGGGGTAGGGGGAACTGGAGGGAATAGCGTGATCCTCCCACATGCCTTGTCCCCTTAGCGAAACTCCTCACTGTCAGGTGAAAACAAGAGGCTAGCAACTCCAAATGTATCAGAGGAGACATGTGGTAGTCTGCAGCCCTCCCCGATTCAGCAGAGGGGGTGGAGCAGCGACCGGCACAGCTCGGAAAATAGGGTAATTGGCCAAGTACAATTTGGGAGAAAAAAAATAATATATATATATATATATATATATATATATATTCTTTTTTCTTTTTTCTTTTTCTTTTTTTTTACAGGCATTTCGGCTCCAGCAGGAGAGCAAGGAGGGATTGCGATTCCTAAAGGATGATGGAAAGTTGGAGGAGTCGTCCCGTGAGCTGGCAGACATTCAGGCCTCGCATGCTGAGACCGTATTGGAATTACAAAAAACCAGAGACTTGTTACAGCTTGAACATCGCATCACTAAAGACTTACAGGTAACTCCCGACACTCACAGTACACACACATTTGCACACACAGGGATATAGACACACACACACACACACACACACACACACACACACACACACACACACACACACACGTGTCATGTTAATGCTGTGAGCTCATGGTTCCCATATCATCTAACTGGCTATTTCAAATCTTTGCTTACTGAATATCCGTTCCTCCCATCTTCTGTATCTCCCATACCAACTTCCTGACTGTGTGCGTTTCTCTTCCTAAGGAAGAGTGTAACACAGTAAACCAGAGGTTAGAGAGAGAGGGGGAAGAGAGCAGGAGGAGGATGGCGGAGAAAGACAAGCTGCTAACAAAGAGAGCTCTTCAGATTTACACTTTGCAAGGTAGGAAGTAATTGGTCGCGTTACATTCACTTCTGTGGTAATCACAAAGATGACAATGGCCGGGCATCTGGGTAGCACAGCGGTCTATTCCATTGCCTATCAACATGGGGATCGCTGGTTCGAATCCCCATGTTACATCCTGCTTGGTCGGGTGTCCCTACAGACACAATTGGCTGTGTATGCGAGTGGGAAGCCGGATGTGGATATGTGTCCTGGTCGCTGCACTAGTGCCTACTCTGGTCGGTTGGGGCACCTGTATGGGGGGGAGGGGGAACTGGGGGTAATAGCATGATCCTTCCACGCGCTACATCCCCTCGGTGAAACTCCTCACTGTCAGGTGAAAAGAAGCGGCTGGTGACGCCACATGTATCGGAGGAGGCATGTGGTAGTCTGCAGCCCTCTCCGGATTGGCAGAGGGCCTGGAGCAGTGACCAGGATGGCTCAGAAGAATAATTGGCTGGGTACAATTGGGGAGAAAAATAAAAAATAGAGGAATTACTCGGGATCTTGGCCAAGTTAACTTTGAATGAGGAGCCACACTGACAAAAGACAAGTCTTCCTCAAAAACTATCTACAGTTTTTTCTTTTTTTTGCAGAACATCTCAGAAGAGTGGGGTAATTGGCCAGATACAATTGGGGAGCAAAAGGGGAGAAAATTCCACACAAAAAAAACAAGATGACATTGGCCAGTATCACTGTAACTGTCCCCAAAACAACTTTATTGGGACGGGCATGTGGAAGCCTCTGTCCATCATTTTATTGGGCTGTTGCGCTGATTTAAACACTTCTGATTTTGACAGTTTTGGGGGGAATGATGCATCTCACCACATCAACTCTGTTCAATTGCAAATGGACACAGAATTGGTCCAGAAGGGGAATTTATTGATCTGTTATTTTTGAATAATTAACCACTCTCAATCACTCCTTTATCAAATGAATTGATAAAAGCATTTCACAATATTTCTTCTTCCTTTTCTCTATTTCCCTTCAAAAGCCCAATTGAAAGAATTAGCATACAGCCCCAGGAACTACAAACGGACCATACCAATCCAGTACACCTGGCCTGGCGTAGACCAGGAGGTGGTAGAGCCCATCGAAGATGACACCTCATTCGCTCAGCTGAAGGCCGGGGAGTCGCTGTTGGAGATTCACCTCAAGGTCCCTGAACACGCATCTCGTCATTTTGTAAATGGCCAATACTGGCCTGTTTCACACACACACACACACACACACACACACACACACACACACACACACACACACACACACACACACTCACTGTATATACTCACAAATGCACCATAGCACTTTTTTTGTATATTTCTTTTTTTTTCTTTTTTTTTAATGATGGATGAATCGTGACTTGTTTTTCAAATCTGTTGTTTTGCACCTCAAGGCCGCCACCTTTACCCCAGACGGGCTCAGGGACATGGGCAGTCTTCGAGTAGGAGTGGGCGGCGGCGACAGCATCGCGACGTTCTGTACCTACGCCCTCCTGGACTTTGAGGTGCACTCTACTCCGCTGGTCTCGGGCAATCAACCCAACTACGGGTTCACATCCCGCTATGCTCTCTCTGCACGTGACCTGGGCAGGCTAGGGGGTCAGGGGTCAAGGGTCAATGTAGAGCTCCATCAAGCAGTGGGAGGGGTCAGATTTGTGACCCATGGAAGTGGACAGATGTCCCTGGTGGGTGCGATGGAGAGGAGAGGGGAGCGCATCTGTGGACGTGTCAGTATCACAGGTGAGGAAATTGGCATAAAGGTCAAAGGGAAAGGGTCACCGCTCACATACCAACCAATGACACCAACACCAGTGTACATGTTGTTTCTTTTTCAAGAGATTCATGATACTGTCATGATCATACAATATCAGGATATTTCCCATGCATGTTGCAACTGTGAGGCGCTGCTGTATATCAGAATATCCTTCCCTGAAATGACATCGCAGTGTACTGCAATACTTAAGAACACTGAAGTAAAGCAAAGCCATGCCCAAAACATGACTGAGTGATATGCACACTGATGTAACCTACACAGGCCAACTGTTGATGTTCAAAATACTAAAATCTCTCTTTCTCTCTCTGTCTCTCTCCTTCTGTCCATCCAACCCTCCCATTCGCTCCTCCAGGATCTCGGGGTAACACCATTGGCGTTGTAGATTTCTGGGTGCGTCTGTTCCCTCCTGCAGAACCCGTAGACTCACCGGTAGAGAGAGGAACTGACAGAATGAAAGACAGATGGGCAGCAACAGAGCGGAGCCCTGGGCAGCACTATCTAGGCTGGCAGGACATGACACAGGAGGTAAAATATATACATCACAACTACTTAAATTCAGTTGTTTAGCCTAGGTTATCATTTAGGCCAGAAGCATTTCAACTTTTTAAGCCTAAATCAGGTATTTTGTTCTGATGAGTTTCTTTAATTACCCCTGTTAAATGGTGACACAAGGGATTAAATTGTGCTACCTTTTTCCCCAGTATAAATGACAATAAATCCCGCGACCCTGAGAGCAGAATAAGCGGCACAGATACTGGATGGATGGACAGATAAATGACAAGAGTTTCAGCCAATTCTATTATTCAGTATGCTGTCAGTTGTGGCATGGTGGCGCAGTGGTTAGCACAGTTGCCTCACACTAAGAAGGTCCTGGGTTCGAGCCCCAGGGTTGTCCAACCTTGGGGGTCATCCCAGGTCGTCCTCTGTGTGGAGTTTATATGTTCTCCCCATGTCTGCGTGGGTTTCCTCCGGGTGCCTGGTGGCCTGTCCAGGGTGTCTCCCCGCCTGCCACCCAATGACTGCTGCAGGCTCCAGCATCCCTGAGAGCAGGATAGGTAGTTTGGATAATGGAGTATGCTGTTAGTATTTTTACATGCATGATCTATGAGCCTGTCAACAGTGAGTGTAGGTGGAATTACGTTCAGCTCCAAGAAATGAGACCCAATGATGTTGCCATACAAATTCATTTGCTCTGTGTGCATAAGCTATTGTAAATCAGTGCAATTTCATAACACATCATTTGTGGTTTGTGACTTATTGAAATGTTGAATGAGTTCATGTTTCCGTCATCTGTTTCTTGCAGCAGGAATTGTT
This sequence comes from Lampris incognitus, assembly GCF_029633865.1. Lineage (NCBI taxonomy): Eukaryota > Metazoa > Chordata > Actinopteri > Lampriformes > Lampridae > Lampris > Lampris incognitus. The sequence continues at coordinate 17,833,095 of NC_079230.1, forward strand.
TGACTTTGGAGGAGGGGTACCAAATGAGATTATAATAGTGATGGAGCGCTGCGTGGGCCTCAGTGCACGCTGGCCAGGACTACTTCCTGACGCCTACCTTACATACCGCTTCTACGATTTGCCCCCCCACGTATCTCCTACAGTCCAGTGCACCGCTGACCCCTTGTTCAATGATGCCGTTAGCTATCCTCTGGCAGTAACAGCTGACGTTTTGCAGTATCTGAGGTATGGTTGTCTCGCAGTGGCTTTAATATCTTAATATCATTGTGGAAACTAGTTTTGCCAGTGATGTTCCCAAATTGTCAGTTTAAGGCACTGCATTGTACTCCACATGTAACACTTTTCATGGCCTTGCAACCGAGATCTAGGTACAGAATGTGGCAATGTAAATACATCAGCAATGTATGTGTATCTGTAGAGTCTAATGTAGCAGCATTAATATGCAGTAGTCACAAGATGCAGGATGTCACAGAAAGTTGAATCAGTTTATCTGGACACAACGTTTATTGAGAGAAACGTTTCGTCACTCATCTAAGTGACCTCTTCAGTCTAAACTGGCTGCAGGTATACCCACCCTTATAAACAATACAGTGGCATAATGACTGAAACCAACAGTCGGTTTCATATGCAAATAGGCATGACCATCAACTAGAGTTATAATGGCTGTGTGTACTATTCACAGAGGATTGGGGAATATTTGCAATCACAGCATTGTAAGATGGTGACAGATGTACTCTTAGCCCCCCCCCCCCCGGTTCAGGGATGGTCATTCCCTCTTAACACAGATGCCTCTTTGACTCCCCGTTCAAACCAGCGTTCCTCCCTATCAAGGATGTGCACATCCCCATCCTTGAAAGAGTGGCCACTGGCCTGTAGATGGGTGGAGACTGCAGAGTCCTGGCCTGACGTGTTAGCTCTCCTGTGTTGTGCCATCCTCTTGGCCAGCGTCTGTTTGGTTTCCCTGATGTACAAATCACGGCCATCCTCACAGCACTTAACAGTGTACACTATATTGCTCTGTTTGTGCCAGGGGACCCGGTCCTTGGGGTGAACCAATTTCTGGCGCAGTGTGTTTTGGGATTTAAAAGCAACTGAGATGCGGTGTTTGGAAAATACACATCCCAGCTTTTCCAAAACTTCGGCCACATACAGGATCACTACTGTTTACGCTTAAGCAGCTGTTGTCCTTCTCCTATCTTCCATCGGCTGGTACACTGTTTGGGCATCTTCCTGGCTTTGACAAACACCCAGTTAGGATAACCACACTTACAGCAATTTGCATATGGATCTGGTTGTTGGTTTCGGTCATTATGCCTCAGTATTGTTTATAAGGGTGGGGATACCTGCAGTCAGCTGAGACTGAAGAGGTCACTTAGATGAGTGACGAAACATTCCTCTCTCGATAAACATTTCGTCCAGATGAACTGATTCAACTTTCTGCGATTTTCTTACCTGGATTATTGAACATGCATAAAGACAAGATGCAGGATGGTTCACTGCCTGAAACCTCATTCTCCATTTGAAAAAAAAAGTCATTTCAAAGTTTAGTAAAGGTCTGTGATTGACACGGAGAAACTACCAACTGATCTCATTCAGCTAGTTAAATGTTGTCTTTTAATAGCATGCATATGAATTATGAAGCAGCAATTTACTCACAGGCAACCTATTGCTAGCAAAATGCTAACTACCATTTTATCAGTAAGGTTGCTCTTGTTAGTAGCCTGCATTACCACTTCAGAATTCATAAGAGTGCTACCGTAAGACAGTACTTGTCTTGTAGATCAAAATCAGTAGTTGATTTGATCCTGTGTGAAACCCAGATCTTATTCAGGGAGATTTAGGTTTTCCAATAATGAAAATATAACGGAGATTTTGGCGTTTGAACCATCAGCCACCTTGTGGCTAATTTTGTCTTAAAAGTGACAACATCCGGGTAGCATAGCGGTCTATTCCGTTGCCTACCAACACGGGGATCGCCTGTTCGAATCCCTGTGTTCCCTCCGGTTTGGTCGGGCGTCCCTACAGACGCAATTGGCCGTGTCTGCGGGTGGGAAGCCGGATGTGGGTATGTGTTCTGATCACTGCACTAGCGCCTCCTCTGGTCAGTAGGGGCACCTGTTGGGGGGGAGGGGGAACTGGAGGGAAATAGCGTGATCCTCCCACGTGCTACGTCCCTCTGGTGAAACTCCTCATGGTCAGGTGAAAAGAAGTGGCTGGCGACTCCACATGTATTGGAGGAAGCATGCGGTAGTCTGCAGCCCTCCCCGGATCAGCAGAGGGGGTGGAGCAGCGACCGGAATGGTTCAGAAGAGTGGGGTAATTGGCCAGATACAATTGGGGAGAAAAAGGGGGAAAGAATCCACAAAAAAAAAAGTGACAACATGGCTTGGCCGCTCTATAGTGTGTATAAGAAATGATCATACGTCACATTTGTATGCATTTTTTTTGTATTCTAGGATTTTTTATTATTATTATATTGACACTTTTTAACCACATATTATCCCAGGTCTGGCAGTCTGTGGGTGTATGTGTTTGATGACAGTGATGATCAGACACCATCAGCCTACCTGGCCAAGACCCCTGTCCCTCTCCTGGCCCTGGCCACAGGCAGAGAGATCAGAGGTGAGAGAAAGAAGAGGGGAAAAAACGAGGGGTCAGATTACAAACCCAGACAAAACTTCTCAACTCTGGGGTCGGAATGATTTTTGCTGTTGTGGGAAGATCGTTGCTCCAATAATACAATAATACACTGCCTTAAAAAAACTATGACAGGGTAAGCTATAGTGTGTGTATCAGTCAACATTAAGTAAAATCTATTTAAACGGGGTTGTGAATTAAACATCGAGTACAGAAAAGGTTAAGAAACACGAACATGAAGGGTTGAATCAATTGAAATATTAAGGCGGGAAAGTTTTGTTTTCTTTTACATGTGTGGTTTGGTTGCTTTTCTGGGCTTATACAGCACCATTTAGTGGGAAAAGGATTTGATAATCAATATCCTTGTCATTTATCAATACACGGTGTAAATGATGTGGCTGTCCCATGTGCTGCAGTACCTATGACTGTAAATACCCGGCCTAGATAGTGAAGAGTGGGGAGGATGGGTGTGAAAAAAAACGTACCGAGTGGGCAACTAATATGACAGATGTGTCCTTGATTTAGGCACTTAACACTCAACACTGGAAGCCAGGAATGACCTTCATTTATTTGAGTGATAAAATGAACTCTTGCATCCGGGTAGTGTAGCGGTCTATTCCGTTGCCTTCCAACATGGGGCTCGCCGGATCAAACCCCCATGTTACCTCCGGCTTAGTCAGGCAACCCTACAGACACAACTGGCCGTGTCTGCGGGTGGGAAGCCAGATGTGGGTATGTGTCCTGGTCGCTGCACTAGCGCCACCTCTGGTTGGTCGGGGCTCCTGTTTGGGGGGGGGGACTGGGGGGGATAGCGTGATCCTCCCACACACTACGTCCCCCTGGTGAAACTCCTCACTGTCAGGTGAAAAGAAGTGGCTGGTGACTCCACATGTATGGGAGGAGGCATGTAGTAGTCTGCATTCCTGCCCGGATCGGCAGAGGGGATTGAGCAGCGACCGGGACAGCTCGGAAGAGTTGGGTAATTGATCAAGTACAATTGGGTAGAAAAGCGGAAAAATGAAAGAAAAAAAAAAAGAACTCTTACCACCTCCAAACAGATGGTGTAGTCGTTTGGAAACTGCATCGGAACAAGAGTCCAAAGTGAAAGGGATGGCTGACTTTGCTTTTTTCCCTCTAAACATCTCTTTAAATGGTGGAGATTAAAGAGACTCTTTCCTCTCCACCAGGTGACTACGTTCTTAGGGATCCAGGCGGTGGTCCGCGGGGCATGGCCAGGGTGCAAATAAAATGGAGGTACCCTTTCCAACCACCGGCGGAGCTCCTGCAATGGAAGGACATGGACAGAACGGTGAAAGTGATGGAGAGGCAAGGGAGGGGTGTTGAAAGACAGGACAGCTCATTGGAAAATCAGAGGAGGGAGGTGAAGAGCAGAGAGGAGGCTGAGGAGTCACAGAGGCCCATTGCCAAGCCAAGAGTTAAGGTGAAATATTTTTGCTCTTCAATATCCTCTGTCAGTTTGTCTCAACCCAGAAAAGTGTAAAACTAAGTTAAAATGCATTATCAGACAAGTCTCTTATTTGCTCCGCAGTAGTTTTAACAGCTGTTTATCCCTCACAGACTCAGATAGTGACGACAAGAGAGACAAAACCAGTGCAGAAAGAAGGAAAATCTCAGGTGACGTTTCAGGAAAATATCCCAGATTATTAAAGTGTTTTGCAGTGCAGCTATTAACCATTATAAACTATTATTTTCAATATTCAGCCCAAGCCTCAGCCTCTCCCTGCTGGCTTGAGAAGACCGAAGGAGGTGAAGTCAGAGCAAACTGCCCCCATCACATCACAAACCACCCCACTTCAATCTCCAGACAGAAAGAGATCCACAAAAAGGTCGCCGAACTCTTACCAGGACACACCCCGCATCCCCTCTCAGTTACCAACCAGCAAGTAAGTTGATGATTATTGGGGGGGGGGGGCAGATCTGGTTTGCTGTCTTGGATGAATAATTTGCTTTGTCGCTGATTTTTCCTCAAATTCGGTGTTGTTGGCATTATGGTAATATTTGTCACTGTGGTGAAAAGATTTGAGTTGACATTATCATCACATGAGGCCGTAAAGTAACATAGGTGTAACCAAATATGATAAATTGGGAAGTTCCAAGGCTCCAGTATCCCCGCGACCCTGAGAGCAGGAGAAGTGGTTTGGATAATGGATGGATGGATGGATGGATGAGAAGTTCCACAGGACATCAGGTGATGTGTGTCTTCCTCAAGTCCTCTACCAGAGGCCTGGGAGTTTGAGGGTTCTGCGCAGTATCTTAGCTGTTCCTAGGACTTCATTTTTCTGGACAGAGACCAAAGATGTTGTTCCTGGAATCTGCTGGAGCCACTCTCCCAGTTTGGGGGTCAAAGCCCCTAGTGCTCCTATTACCACTGGGACTACTGTGGATTTCACCTTCCATATCCAATCTAGTTCTTCCTTCAGCCCTTGGTATTTCTCTAGCTGCTCATGCACTTTCTTCTTGATGTTGCCATTGTTCAGGATTGCTACATCGATCACTACTGCTGTCTTCTGTTCCTTGTCAACCACCACAATGTCTGGTTGGTTAGCCAGTTAGCCAGCACCTGCTTGTCAATCTGAACCTTGAAGTCCCACAGGATCTTAGCTCTGCCATTCTGACTTTCTCAACTACCTTCGGCGGTGTTTCCCACCCAAATATAGATAGATAGATAGATAGATAGATAGATAGATAGATAGATAGATAGATAGATAGATAGATAGATAGATAGATAGATAGATAGATAGATAGATAGATAGATAGATAGATAGATAGATAGATAGATAGATAGATAGATAGATAGATAGATAAGACAGAGTTAAAAAAAACACACACACACACAAAAACTTATTCTAATCTCATTTAAGATTTCCGGAAAGAGTTTCTCCCAGACGATCACCTGCATTGGAGTTGCCCAGATCTCGCCCTGCCTCCTCTTTGTCAACCAGGAGCTCTGCCAGCGATGCTCGGGTTCAGGTACGAGCTTTTTTTTTCTTTTCTTTTTTACTGTGTCTCTTTTTGGCAGATAATAATAAAATTTGGAGGAGTTAACTGTAGAAGAAAAGGAATGAGATCTATCTATTGATCTATCTCTCTGTCTATTTATTTATTTGAAACGTCAAAATAATCAAACGATGACGAGAGAATTACTGAACACTAAATGAAATGATGGATGAAACAGTGGAGCTCACCTTCCATTTTTTCCTCCGGAACAGGAGCCTATGGATGAGGAGGAGGAGCTGGAGAAGAAAAGGAGCGAGAGTGGTAATTGTTAATGAATTGTACAATAAGTGTGAGGAGCTGCCTTGATGATCGATTATGTCCTTAGCAAATTATTACAGAAGCATTATTAGAAGACAGTCTTAACAAAGATGAAGAGGTACCACAACGGTATACTCCCTAAGGTTTTAAAGCCCGAATGTGCTGTTTATTTGGCCATGCAAGTTTGGGTATATTCGCAGACTTTATTGACAAGACATTTACACACAAAAGCATTTGAGTGAATTACAACTTTTGACCCTCATAATGAAAATCATCCACAGCTGTAAAATACATGTCAAGCAAATGCCAGGCTATCACATGCCATTTGCTGCTTGTGTCATAAATGCAGCTGGTCAGGTTGAGACAGAAAAATGTCTTCAATCCATTAAATCCAACAATAACCAGTCTGCAGTTGTTCTCGTGAGCTGGTTTGGAAGGAGTAATTTAAAAGACATTTTGAAAGGCTCATCGGTAAGGGAGCGGAGGTGCTGCAGTTTATGAAAAAAGATATCCCCGAATCCCACGTGGACCACTATCCCCCTTGCCTAAACCACATATGTCCGGTATACTGAGTCATTTGACTCAAGCAAAATGTCTGTTGTCCATTAGCAGCTGCCGAGGACAGTGAAGCCCCAGAGTCTGTGGAGTCGTCATCGCACAGCGTCGACAGCGATATCATCATTGTTCCCCCAAAACATAAAACCAGAAAGGTACGGACTCGAGTCAGTTAGACAGACAAATGGAAAGAGGGGATGAGGAAGGAAAATTGACCTTTATCATTGCATTGTATGTATTTCTTTTTTTATTTGTGGGTTAAAGGTCAGTTCTTCCATGTATTGTATCCTGTATGTATTGTATCCTGTATTAGAAAGGCAGATGTTCCATTTTTATGCTGCAGAGAACTGACAGGAAAAGTTGACAGCCAGAATTCAATTTATAGTGTCCCTCTGTTTTTTGCTTATAATAACTGGCGCTCTTTCCAGTTTGCATATTTAAAAAGCATCTGTGGGCATCTGGGTAGCATGGCGGTCTATTCCGTTGCCTACCAACACGGGGATCTCCGGTTCGAATCCTCATGTTACCTCCAGCTTGGTCAGGTGTCCCTGCAGACACAATTGGCCGTGTCTGTGGGTGGGAAGCCAGATGTGGGTATGTGTCCTGGTCACTGCACTAGCGCCTCCTCTGGTCGGTTGGGGCGCCTGTTGGGGGGGGAGGGGGAACTGGAGGGAATAGCGTGATCCTCCCACACGCTACGTCCCCCTGGTGAAACTCCTCACTGTCAGGTGAAAAGAAGCGGCTAGCGACTCCACATGTATCGGAGGAGGCATGTGGTAGTCTGCATCCCTCCCTGGATCGGCAGAGGGGTGGAGCAGCGACCGGGACCACTCAGAAGAGTGGGGTAATTGGCTGGATACAATTGGGAAGAAAAAGCCCCCCCCCCCCAAAAAAGCACCTGTGTTGGTGGGTTAACCTCTGTAGTGGTACCTAGGACCGCTGTCTGAATACAACGGATTTTCCCTGTGTTTCAGGGAGACAAATTAAGAGTCGAGATCCTCTCCCTCACGTTTGGCCCCTCCACTAACGTGGCCTTGGACAAATCGGTGCAGCGTGTTTATGTGGAGTACCGCTTGCTCGGTGTTCCTATGGAGAGCACGGAAACGCCCATGTCCCTCCGCAAACCCACGGAAGGAGAGGAGATTCACTACAACTTCACGAGAGGTGGGTGTGTGTCAATGAGCTGTGTGTGAGTGTCTTTGTGTGTGTGATTTTCGATTTTCATTTACAACACCCTATTTACAACAACCTCTCACCTCCAACCCCTCGTAACCCCCCTCCATCCCTCTAGTGATCTATGTTGATGGTTCAGAGTCGGCTCCGCTACGGCAGTACCTCTACACCATGCTGGAGGGCACTGATCCCAGCCGGGGCAGGTGAGACTGAAAGCTGGATGACTTTTATTTTGAGGGCCTGTGTACATATCTGTGTGCGTCAACCCGCAAAACACAAGCTTAAAAGTGCGTGTGTTCTTATTGTGAGGACAACTGTAAGGGCATTTTCCCACATGTAGCTCATTTGCTTTGTTTCGATTCAGGGGCTAAAATGATACCATAGTTGCTTTTGTCCCTTGGTTTATTTGTGTCCACATGGCAACATTTAAAACAGTGGTCCAAAGTTGTACACAAATGCTGTGCGTGAGCACTGTTCTCTCATTGGTAACAAATCTTACCGGAAGGCTTTGCCTCAGCGCTCCTTTCACCGGAAAATCTAAAGAAGGAGAAGAAGATGGAAGCTTGGGAAATGACTTCAGAGGCAGAGAGTGAAATGAGAATGAGGACACAAGAGGGGGCGGCACGGTGGCGCAGTGGTTAGCGTGGTCGCTTCACAGCAAGAAGTTCCCGGGTTCAAGCCCCGGGGTAGTCCAACCTTGGGGGTCGTCCCGAGTCGTTCTCTGTCTGGGGTTTGCATGTTCGCCCCATGTCTCTGTGGGTTTCCTCCGGGTGCTCCGGTTTCCTCCCACACTCCAAAGACATGTATGTCAGGTCAGTTAGCCATACTATATTGTCCCTAGGTGTGTGTGTGCATGTGTGTGTGGGCCCTGTGATGGCCTGGCAGCCTGTCCAGGGTGTCTCCCCGCCTGCCGCCCAATGACTGCTGGGATAGGCTCCAGCATCCCTGCGACCCTGAGAGCAGGATAAGCAGTTTGGCTTATGGATGGATGGATGGATGGATGTAGATATAAAAGAAGTGTGGAACGTATTTTTGATAATAAAACAGAAAAAAAGTGACTCCTTGCTAGTATGGATGGATGGATGGATGGATGGATGGACACGAGACGTTTGAAAATAAGAAAAAGAGGAGGAATCCATCGAATTGCTGAAGCGATGCTAGTCGGTCATTGGGAACAGAGGAGAAGTATCTCGTTGGGATGATAGCCGTGACAAGAGAAGACGGGATTTTCAAGGACCCACATGAGGTTAGGAAGTTTGTAGGGGGAATGTCTTGATGCATGCTCAGTAATCCAGGTAAAAAATCAAAGAAGGCTGAATCAGGTCATCTGGATACAATGTTTATTGACAGATATGTTTCATCACTCAAATAAGTGACCTCTTCAGTCTAATGCCCCTTTTCCACTAAATGGTAGGGGCTCAACTCGACTCGACTCGACTCGACTCGACTCGCTTCTGTGTCATTTGTCATTACCGTAACCTCAGTGTAGCTGGATTTTCAGCTCTCCATTTTTTTCAGTTTCAAAATGTACTTTTAAGATAACTCCGCTTCGACCGCGTCGGTATTTAACAATACCCGTTATATCAACATAATATCCAGCTCCGTCGAGAATGTAGGCTGCGACTGTGCAAGTGAGTTGTTTCAGGTGGTTGGGTTGATTGCTTTCTCACTGCAAACAAACCGCTCCAGGGTTTGACAGTAAATGAGCCAAGACCCCCCTTTCCTGGGCGTACGAATGCAATTGCTGTGTTCACATATGCCCAAACGAGTCAGTCTCTGGGGGGAAATGCTCCCGGTTTTGAAACAACTGTTTCAAACGAGCCAGGTGTGAAAAGTTTTTTTTTTCTCACTTAAGTTTTAATTGAGTTTTCAAAAAGATATAACAGAACAGTACAACAACATCAACACAAAAAAGAATACAGTAAGATATACAAACAGATAAAAAATAATAATAAATAAAAAAGATGACAATAAATAGCTGTCTGGAAATATTTCAATATTCACACAAATCAGTTAATTAGGCATTCATTTAGTCAGTGTCATTTCCCATATCGTCATCATCATCAGTTCCATAACCTATGGAGGTCGTAGGAGCACAGCTGATGCCTCAACAGGTTCAGTCATCATTGTGTTTCAGTAGGGGGAGTACCTGGTGGTCCCTGTCTCCTCTCCAGGTATGGATGGCCATTGGTTCACAAAGTAACTCATCCGCCCTTTGACAGGTTTTCTTTTTAGTCCTGCTGGGTGTCCACACATCCTCCTCACAACAACCCAAGTGTGGAAGGGGGGTGCCGGTTTAGTCACCGATGACCCGACGGTTGCAGTTTAACGTCATACCCAGGACACCATTTCCCATATAAATTTTAAACTTTTCCCAGTTCTTTTTAAATATATTCTCTTGGACTCTCAAAACGTATGTCAACTTTTCCATAACAAAAATATCTTGGACAATTTCCATCCACTCTTCCTGTTTTGGAGTGTTAACATTAAGCCAATTTTTGGTAACAGCTTTCTTATTTGCTGCAAGTAAAACTTTAGTCAAGTTCGAGATCTTCTCTCATCACAACATCAACAGTGTTACCAAGATACGTCAGAGGGCAGGTGTTTGGGATGTCATATCCCAAAATATTGTTGATACCTACGTTTACATTCTCCCAATACGACCTTATCTTTGTGCAGTTCCAGAAAATATGCGAGTGGTCAGCCTCCATGCTCCCACACAGCCTCCAACACTGTTGTTGGGCAGCAAGTTGCCTGCTTTTTATTTTGGGTGTTCTGAAAAAGAGAGTTAAATTCTCCCCGCAGAATTCCCTCCATATTTGTGAGTTTGTGGATGTACATTGTGTCTCACACATTTGGTACCATTCTTCCTCTGTTATCTGAATCGTTAACGCTGCTTCCCATTTTGCTTTTATGTAGCGCGTTGAGTCCCCCCTGCTTTCCCTCAAAGCTCGGTACAAAGCAGAGATGACCCTAAGCCCCTTCTGTTTGTATGCATCCACAATCAACCCAATCACATTATTTGAGGTTTCATCTGGTTCCTACCTTATCTGTTTTGTAAAGTAGTCTCTTAGCTGCATGTATCTAAAAAAATCTTTATTTTCAGGACCATATTTTGCCTTTAAATCTTGGACGCTCATAAATTCACCATTTTCTAGAACTGTACACATTGCTATAATGCCTTTTTGTGCCCATTCTTTCAATATTGGATCATACACCCCTGGCTTAAACTTTGAGTCATATGCAAACCACCTCAGTGTGCGAACCCCTCACTTTAATTTATAATTTTTCTACTACAACATTTCATATTTCTAACGTAAATGCTACTATTGGATACATAACATGTTTCATTGCCCCTATTAAATATGTGTCTCCCACAAAATCTGGGTCTGGTAACCCTGTATCTCCCTTTCCATTTCTTTCCACCGAGATTCATAGTCCGTCACACCAACGGGTGTGAACGTTTTTAACCAACAGAATGAGAAAATCTTGGCCGGTCCTTGACACTTCAAGGGTCTATTTTAGGTCGAGGAATTGAATTTAGGGTTAAGGTTAGAATTATGATTAGGTTAGGGCAATGGTTAAGTTTTGGCATGTAGTTATGGTAAGGGGCTAGGGAATAAGTGAAGTCAATGAGGTACCTCACAAGTTTGTGTGTGTGTGTGTGTGTGTGTGTGTGTGTGTGTGTGTGTGTGTGTGTGTGTGTGTGTGTGTGTTATGTAGATTAAGGTTCACAGTGGTCAGCGAGCCAATGGATGATTATGAAGAGTGCATTGACGTGGGACATGCCTTCTTGGACCTGCAGGAATTGCTGCTAACAGGAAATGATGTCACCGAGCGACAGATTGACAGTAGGTGTTATGCCTTTAGGCTGGGCTTTGTCGGTTTCTGAGAAAAGCTTCTGCTGTTTTCTTAGACTGTATTCATAATGGCATTTTTTTTAAATGTGGCTAGTCAAAAACTTGCTTAACTTGTCGAGCTTGCAGAGGTACGTTTACTTTGCAGCTTAGATACTGAATTAAAATACAAAACTACTCATCATATGATTAAAGTTTGAAATCAATCTTCCAGGAGCTATACATGACCACCTGTGTGTTTTTGTTTTTCCTGTAGTTGTGAGTGTGGATGATGAACAGGAAGTGATCGGAAAGCTGAAAGTGTCTCTGGAAGCAGCGAAAGCGCTCAGTGGGATATATTGGGAATTTCACAGGAAAAAAGACACTGAGAAGGATGAGACAGAAGAAGAAGGAGAGGAGGAGGAAGAAGAGAAAAGAGAAGATCAGATACAAGTGATAGATTACGATGAAGACAGTGACTTCTACTGATTAACAGGCTGTTATTTATTGGGCCCACCCATAAGTAAAAACATTGGTACATTAAGCCTACCTGTTGGGTTCAGACAGGGAGATGGCATGGGGAGGGGGACAGCTGTTTTTGTTTCCCATATATTCGTGTTTCAGCAATGGAATAAAGGGTCATTTTCAAAAGGCATGTTTGAGACAAGTCTATGTGGTTTTATTATGGTATTTAAATGACCAGCCTCTGGACAGCTAATAAACAGCTGACGGTATTTACCAGCCTGTCAGGAGGCCGGAACATGACTTACCAGCTCAAAGTCTGTTAAGTAAATTGACCGTAAGGGTGCAGCAGACATTAAGCCTATACGACAACTTTTCAAAATAGAGGAATTATGGCGTCCGGGTGGCGTAGCGGTCTATTCCGTTGCCTACCAACATGGGGATCGCCTGTTCAAATCCCCGTGTTACCTCTGGCTTGGTCAGGCGTCCCTACAGACACAATTGGCCGTGTCTGTGGATGGGAAGCTGGATGTGGGTATGTGTCCTGGTCGCTGCACTAGCGCCTCCTCTGGTCAGTTGGGGCGCCTGTTCGGGGGAGGGGGAACTGGGGGAGAATAGTGTGATCCTCCCACGTGCCACATTCCCCTGGTGAAACGCCTCACTGTCAGGTGACAAGAAGCAGCTGGTGACTCCACATGTATCAGAGGAAGCATAAGGTAGTCTGTAGCCCTCCCTGGATCGGCAGAGGGGGTGGAGCAGTGACAAGGACGGCTCGGAAGAGTGGGGTAATTGGGGAGCAAAATGGGGTGAAATCCCCCCCAAAAATAGAGGATTTACTCCAGATATTGGCCAAGTTCACTTTGAATGAAGAGTCACACTGACAAAAGACAACTCTTCCTCAAAAACTATCTACAGTAGCTAGTATTTGGGTCTGGAAAATTTATACAAGTTTTAGACTAATGTTACTGCACAAAAAGCTTGTCTTGAAGCTATTAGCCTGCCTTAAAAAGAGACTGCCAAAGATTTTGTCATGTCTGATTTAATTTAAGTCTTAACCACTATTGAAATCTCTGCTGTCTTGCCTTTCAAATCTCCCATAATTAACTGTATTCGTATGGCAAAAAAGTGGCAGTGCTTTGCATAAAAACAAGAAACAAAAATAAAACTATAACATAGATAATGACATAGACAACAAGCAAATAATTCAAACAGAATAAAACAACACAAACAAACATTAAACACAGGTAAAAAGGGTATAAATTTGAATAAAAGAATAAACCAGTAAAACTAAAAGAAGGCCATTGTAAAGAAGTGAGTTTTAAGATGTAATTTAAAAACGGACACTGATTTTGCCTGCCTGAGATGCTCTTACAGCTGAGGGCCCGAAGTGAAAAAACCCAGTCACCGCTAATGCACATATAGGAATAACCAGGAGACCCCTTTCTGAGGAGCTCAGGCCTTGCTGTGGCTCATAAGGGACCAAAAATGTGTGGCCAGCATGTCTGAAGTGTACCCAGGAGCCTGTTACCCTTTCAGCATCACTCGATGAAAAACTGCAGGAACGGAAGGGTTTAAATAGTTTTAAAGTTGCTCTACAGTGTACTGACTTAGAAGTACTGTGCGCTAACCGATTGCACCACTGGAGCTTCTAGTTTGGGGGGGGGGGTGTTATGGTGTTTCTAAGTAATCGCGATGTAGCCCCAAGTCAGTTTCTACTGATGTTAGCCTATATTTAGTTGCAAGTTGCAAAGCCATAGCACACACCTTTGATTTTTCATTAATTATAAAAGTTTGAACTTTACACACGTGCTGTTGTGCCAACCTTGGGAAAATTATCCAATACTTACCTGATGAAAAGGAGGAGGAGGAGGGAAGACTGGTTGCAGAGCTGCCCAGCACCTATATGTAGCCAATTATTTAGAGCCCTATATCCTCCTGAGACCCAGGAAGTTTTTTAATTCCTTTTTTTTATAACTACATAATAGAGTGTGGGCGGCACGGTGGCACAGTGGTTAGCGCGGTCGCCTCACAGCAAGAAGTTCTGGGTTCGAGCCCTGGGGTAGTCCAACTTTGGTGGGTCATCCCGGGTCGTCCTCTGTGGCGTTTGCATGTTCTCCCCGTGTCTGTGTGTGTTTCCTTCGGGGGCTCCGGTTTCCTCCCACAGTCCAAAGACATGTAGGTCAGGTGAATTGGCCATACTAAATTGTCCCTAGGTATGAATGGGTGTGTGTGGGCCCTGTGATGGCCTGGCGGCCTGTCCATGGTGTCTCCCTGCCTGCCACCCAATGACTGCTGGAATAGGCTCCAGCATCCCCGCGACCCTGAGGGCAGGATAAGCGGTTAAGATAATAGATGGATGGATAATAGAGGGTTGGGGCGGTAAAAAGCACATTGCAAAGAAAAAAATGTTAACACTTAATTTTATTCAAATTTTACAACATGTCCACTGTAGTGGACAACAGGATTTTATTGTTCTCAAACGTGAAACGTTTCCAGTGGAAAGATCCACTGGAATCATCCAGTAAAATACACCTTAGTAAAACATCACTTACAAAACAAATAGAAAATGAAGATTTTGCATTAAATTCAATGTATTAACTTCACCTTTTCACTTGAACCTTTTGTGATTTCTTCATTAGGCATTTGGCTCTAGTCACAGGGGTGTAGCACAAAATTCTGGGCCCTATACATAAGCAGTCTCTGTGGGCCCCTTTCCTCTTTTGTCTCTCACATCACTTTTTTGAGTTCTATCATACTGTATATTATTTACAATCACAGTACATTAATCTATTTTAACTTAACTTAACCTAACCTTAACCTAACCTAACTATCTTGGAATGATTTAAAATTTTTTTATTGTATCACTTCAAATTTTGATGCATTTTAGGGTACTGATGCTGACGCCCATGATGTTTATTCCACAGTAAATGCCCACTGACGGGACTTCTTGTTCGCAAAGCCATTGATTAGACCTTTAAAGTCCAATAGGCTTTCAATTGGGAGTAGTGTCAGGCTGTTCAGCCTCTCCATGGGCATCGCTGATCTGATGTTTGCTTGTGCTTGTATCAGCAGTCACTCGCGACAGGACTAGATGAGCTACATTGAGAGATGCCCCGCGAGGGGCGGACTAAACCATTTTGCACCTTTTGTAATGGGTGAGAGGGGCCTCAAAGTCCCTCAACCGATGTATTGAGCCAATTTTAACTGAAGTTATGACACTAATTAGGTAGAAATAAAAATTTGCAAACCAAAACAAACTTTGAATTCCAGGCTTCCCGAGCCCCCCTCCCTTCTGGGCCCTGGTAGGTCCCCCCCACCCCCACTACGACGCCCCTGACTCTAGATCAAGGGTGGGCAATCTTATCCAGAAAGGGCCAGTGTGGGCGAAGGTTTTTGTTCCAACCAAGCAGTTACACACCTGATCCCACTAATCAACCAGTAGAGTCTTTGCTGAGGAGCTTGATTAGGAGACACAGGTGTGTAATTGCTTGGTTAGGGCAAAGACCTTCACCCACACTGGCCCTTTCTGGATCAGCATTCTGACTTTTTGGAGACACAGATACATTCATCTGGAATCGCTACACTACCCCCTCCTTCCCTCCGATGGTTTCATGTTCTCACCATCCCTTCTGACACCAACGTAGCGAATTCTGGAGGCAGCTGGGACGCGAACTCTGGTCTCCCGCATCACTGGTGACTACGTTAACCAGTCGACTGAAGGGTCCGACCCGTCGTTACAGTATTTTAAATTGTTAATTTTGGTCAGTTGTTTCCTAACAGACATACTAACATATGCAATGCATTAATATCTGAATTGGGTATTTATCTTGGCAGAATATAGAGTTTAAAAACCGGCCATCAATTTACCGCCCATGGTCGTATTAGGTAGAAGTTAAATCCCGGTCGTTCTAGTGTTAAAATCATTGTTAACTAAAAACAAGAAAGCTAAAAAACTGTCTATTTGTGCTCTTTGTTTACTGTTTTCGCTTAAAAGGGTCCCCCTAGCTCTGATGTTTTGTCTGTATTCATAACTTCGTTGTTTGTATGTGAATTCTATTGTCAATAAAGATGTCAAAAGGAAAAAAATATATATATTTGAAAAAAAAATAGTGAACGTTCCCTTTAAGCAAAGCGCCCTAAAGACGGCAAGGCATTGGTGCATTTGAAAAGTGGAGGTGGGGTTACTATAATGACACACCATTGGACAGACCGTTTCGTTTAAGAATGACCATGCGTTGGTGACGCCATTATCGTCCACGTACGCCGTTGAGCACGGTAGGGTGTTATGGTTTGTTAAGCTAGCTTGCTACATGTTGTGCGGGTATGTGCTTGGTTATAACGTAACGCGCATTCAGTACGTGGTCGGTATGAAGTGATTTTGCAGCGAGTTTACAAACCGCTCCCAGTTCATTTGATGCTCATCGGTTTGACTCTTTTTGAATTAAACAGGGAGAGAAAATGAAATACGCCACTCGTGAGGTGGCGACCAAACTGCTCCATAACAAGTTTGTGGCGGTCCTGGGAGACTCGAGTGAGTGGGATCTTCCATTTTAAACATTTTCATAGACTTTATGGTTTTCGTTTTCATGTTTTTTTCTTTTTTTCGGGGGCCAAAAGGCTTAGCCCTGTAAAGACATGCAACAACATGTTTCATTTAAGTGTAATGCCAAGAAATGGCTTATTAAGAACCAACAATGTCAACATTGATGCTATTCGCACACACCTTTAGCATGTTGCTTAACTGAATTGTACATTAGCTGTGTTGTACGTCTATTGTAACAAGATGACAAGACTCGCTAGCCCTCCGGTGATGGATCCGACACTTTAGTTGGCTGGTTAGCGCAGTGCGGACCACCGGGGTTCGATTCCCGGCTGCGGTGAATGCGCTACATTGGGGTCGGATGTGAGATGGTGAGGCCATCGGAAGCGCGTGCGCCCAGAGGCGTGAGGGAGTTGGGACGATTGGGGGGTGTAACGACCACGGATGACACCCTGGTTACATTGTTTAGTCCTGGTTACATTATTGACTACTGCAGTTCTATCCTCTTCGGTCTTCCCCTCAAGTGTCTTCATAAACTTCAACTGATCCAGAATTCAGCTGCCCGTATCATAGAAAAGCGCTATTAAAAATGCAACTTAATTGATTGATTGATTATCAGAGCTCCTTCCATAGATCATATCACTGCTCTTCTTCAGCAACTCCATTGGCTCCCTGTTAAGTACAGTATTGGCTTCAAGATCCTGCTTCTCACCTTTAAGGCCCTTAATAACCTTGCTCCTTCATATCTCCCCGAACTCCTTCATAGCCACACGCCCTCCCGCACTCTCAGATCCTCTTCTGCTCTCCAACTCACTACACCATTGGCCCGCTTAACTACCATGGGGTCTAGAGCCTTCGGTCATTCTGCCCCGCCCCCCATGGAACTCTCTCCCACATTCACAACATCGACTCTCTTTCAACCTTCAAATCCCATCTCAAAACGCACCTCCTCAAACTGGCATATCCAGTCTGATACACGCTTCATTGAGTATGTGCAGATATTTATACTAATCTGTTTTTATTAACCTTTCATTGTCTACCCTGCTTTGCGCATCATATTCTTCACAAATTTTATAAGTCCATTATAATTCTGTTTATCCTCTTTCAATGTTGTATTGTGTAAACACAACATCCACTGCACATTGTCCGTCTTGGGAGAGAGATCCCTCCTCTGTTGCTCTCCCTGAGGTTTCTTCCTATTTTTTTTCTCCCTGTTAAAGGGTTTTTTTTTTTAGGGAGTTGTTCCTTATCCGATGAGAGGGTCTAAGGACAGGATGTTGTGTTGCTTTTAAGCCCACTGAGGCAAATTTGTGATATTGGGCTATACAAATAAAATTGACTTGACTGGACTTTGTTTTGATTTTATGCTGTCTGATACAGTGCTGTTTTTTTTATAACTGTGTTCTGTAAGGTGTCCTTTAGTGCTCGGAAAGGCGCCCACAAATAAATCAATCAGGAACAAGTTATTGTCATTTCTTAGACGTACTTGCATACACAAAGAAATGAAATTTTGTTTCCCACAAGCACACAAAAAACACCCATCCAAAATTTCCCAAAAACGACACCACCAAAAACAAAAAAGTATTATTATTATTACTCGCTAGCCCTTGGCTAATGGGTCAGACCCTTTAGTCAACTGGTTACGGGTTCGCTTCCCGACTGCCCCCTGAATTTGCTACATTAAATATGTTATTCTATATTTTTCTACATTTGTATATTTTGTATATATTTTCTTGTTTGCTCTTGTCTTTGTATTGTATATTACCTATGAAAGTAATAGTAGATATTAACTATGTTGTATGTTTATAGATTGTAATTTTATTTTATTTTTTTGCCTGATGCCTGACAGCATCAGGTAAAGACACTGCTGATGGAAACTAGCCTCTTGGCTAACTCGGGTCCATTTACATTTGTTTTGAATGTTGATTAATGTACATTGTCCCTTCCCAAATAAAGGTTTAAAAAAAACAGCACACAGGTTTAATTTGTACATACATGCAATCATGCAGAATTGAAGTGTGTGTTGGGGGCGGGGGTTGTTTCACATACTGTAACTACACTCTTCCCATCCATTTGCATATATGTACTGACTGGCCTGATCCTGTTGAATGGTCTGGATAGGTGATAGAAAAGTTTCAATCATGAGTTTTCTGCACAGTGCAAAATTAAAGCTTTCACACCAATTGTCGTGGTACAGGAAGGTTATTTGTATGTAACTCTGATAAATGTTAACGCTTTACACTGACCATTTTAACAGTCCTATTATTTATCTTCCTCAGTTCAGCGGAGTGTGTACAAGGACATTGTTCTGTTGCTACAGAAAGAGAGCTACTTAACCAGAAGTCAGCTCAAGGCAAAGGTAAATGATAACGATGCTGGAAATTAAAATAAAACTGGGAACACACTAGAGGACTTTTTAATGTCCTAACCAACTGGTTTAGGACTGCACACACTTTACTGATAACCTCAGACTTGTTCAGATATCAGTCAAAACCAAATGTTAGATGTTGTCATGACAGCTCTGACTGGTCGAAGGCTTGATCGGGAGGCGAGCGACACACTACAAGCAGGCTGCATCGACTGTCCATAGTGACCTGCCCCTATTTTGTGCAGTCTCTCCACTATCTTGGCCAAACCAGGGTTATGAAAATTTTCTAGTGTGTTCACAGCTTAACAAGAGTAACATGTTAAGAGGAAAGAGATGTGAGTAGGTGAGATCGAAAAGCATCGTAACTTGACCAAATTAAGACCCGGAAGTTGATCACAAGGCATGCTGTTTGTGACACAACTTTCAACACGTTTATTGCTATCATTACAATGTACTGCCACTATAAGTTTCAGAGTAGTAGGTTCATTTGCAGATCCAACATGAGGGCCTTCTGTTACCTCTACTATTTATAAGTCGTTTCCCCCACAACTCCGTGTCCCTCCATTTGTCTCCCCCATTCTCCTCTTAGGGTGAGATGACTTTTGAGCAGGACTGTCTGGTCGAAGGCGGTTGTCTGGGCCAGATGAGCAATGGCATCCAGTACCAGGAGGTGCGGCAATTCCGGTCCAACCACCACTTGGTCCGCTTCTACTTCCTAACAAAAATCTATTCAGAGTACATGCAGAGCATCCTGGATGACTTCCGCCATGGACTCAAACCAGATGTGGTCATCGTCAACTCCTGTGTCTGGGATATCTCTAGGTGACAGTTAGTGATCAAAGAAAGTTTAATCACTTTATCTGGACACAGCGTTTATTGATAGAAATGTTTCATCACTCATCGAAGTGACCTCTTCAGTCCTAACTGACTGCAGGTATTCCCACCCTTATAAGCAATACAGTTGCATAATAACTGAAACCAGCAATTAGTTTTATATGCAAATAGGCGTGACCATTACTAGAGTTTCAATGGCTATGTGTACTTTTCACAGAGGATTTGGGAATATTTGCAATCACAGCATTGTAAGATGGCAACAGGTGCACTCTTAGCCCCCCCCCCCCCCAGTTCACAGATGGTCGTTCCCTCTTCACATAGATGGCCTCTTTGACTCCCCATTCAAAGCAGTGTTCCTCCCTATCAAGGATGTGCACATCCTTATCCTTGAAAGAGTGGCCACTGGCCTGTAGATGGGTGTAGACTGCGGAGTCCTGGCCTGACATGTTAGCTGTTCTGTGTACTGCCATCCTGTCGGCCAGCGTCTGTTTGGTTTCCTCGATGTACAAGTTACGGCCATCCTTCTGGCACTTAACAGCGTACACTATATTGCTCTGTTTGTGCCGGGGGACCTGATCCTTGGGGTGGACCAATTTCTGTTTTGGGGTTTGAAAGCAACTGAGATGCGGTGTTTGGAAAATACATTTCTCAACTGTTCCAAAACTTCTGCCACATACAGAATCACCATAGGTTTACGCTTGGGCAGCTGTTGTCCTTCTCTTTTCGATCGGCTGGTGCACTGTTTGGGTGTCTTCCTGGGTTTGACAAACACCCAGTTAGGGTAACCACACTTAATCAAGGCCTGTTTAATGTGGGATTTCTCCCCTTCCCCGGCCACTGTGACAGTAGGGATGTTGTCAGCTCTATGGTACAACGCTGGTTTGAACGGGGAGTCAAAGAGGCCAACTATGTGAAGAGGGAACAACCATCCCTGAACCAAGGAGGTGGGGGCCTAAGAGTACATCTGTCACCATCTTACAGTGCTGTCATGGCAAACATTCCCAAATCCTCTGTGAATAGTACACATGGCCTTTGAAATTGTAGTTAATGACCACTCCCATATTTACATATGAAACTGGGCGTCGTTTTCGGTCATTATGCCACTATTGTTTATAATGGTGGGGATACCTGCAGTCAGTTTAGACTAAAGAGGTCACTTAGATGATTGATGAAACGTTGCTGTCAATCACCATTGTGTCCAGATGAACATATTTAACTTTCTTTGAATTGTTACCTGGATTACTGAGCATGCATA
Source organism: Lampris incognitus (assembly GCF_029633865.1). NCBI lineage: Eukaryota > Metazoa > Chordata > Actinopteri > Lampriformes > Lampridae > Lampris > Lampris incognitus. The sequence continues at coordinate 17,854,031 of NC_079230.1, forward strand.
AAGACATTGTGACGGGCTGGTTAGTTATATGGTATGCTAGACTAGTATGCGCACAACAAAAAAAATCCTCATACACACATATATTGACACACACAATGCAAATTCTGTCCCCGTGTTAATCGTATCCTATTCTAAGTGAAGTAAAGCCCAATAATATGTACTAAAAATATATAGCAAATGTCTGATTTTCTTTCTGTTTTTCCATGTCTGTGTGTGCAGGTATGACTCCAACTGGTTGAAGTGCTACAGGCAGAATCTGCATAAGTTCTTTGAGGAGCTGGGTGAGATCCTCCCTCGGGAAACCCTGGTCATATGGAACCTCGCGATGCCCCTGGGCAAAAAGATTATTGGTGGCTTTCTGGTACCTGAGGTACAGTAGGTCAAAATTTAAAGCTGCAAACCGTAGCATTTCTCCATTAATAATTCGTTATTTTATCCATCTAGACCATGGAGTCCGTTTACAGTATACTAACTTGCGTCTTTACCATGGTTGTTGACAATCTCCAGTCTCTGTATACTGCTGTTTGAAAATTTTGGGTTGGCTCATGTCCGCTGCTGCAGTGGCAAACCTGTACATATTGGAAACAACTCCAGCACGAAAAAAAGATTTGAAATGTGATGCCGATGTGGTGCATCTGTCAGGCAGACGATCAATGTGGCGATGTAGTTTGGTGACGTTAGACTGCCTGTGTTGGCTCTAGTCTTAAGAATCACATTTTTAGAAGGGTGGGGCTATTTACTGGTGAGCTGTCAGCACAGGTGCGACATTAGCTGTTGTTTTAGTTTGAGAAAATCGTTTTTTATAGGTCTTGATTGTCCAACAGAACAGACACATTGTCATCACAAATGGATAAAATAATGCAAATTCTTAGGGAATGCAGTTTTAACTAAAGTTGCTCCAACGGGGTGTCTGGGTAGTGTAGTGGTCTATTCCGTCATCTACCAACACGGGGATCGCCGGTTTGAAGCCCTATGTTACCTCCAGCTTGGTCGGGCGTCCCTACGGACACAATTGGCCGTGTCTGTGGGTTGGAAGCCAGATGTGGGTATGTGTTCTGGTCGCTGTACTAGTGCCTCCTCTGGTCGGTTGGGGCGCCTGTTCAGGGGGGAGGGGCAACTAGGGGAAATAGCATGATCCTCCCACGTGCTATGCCCCCCTGGTGAAACTCCTCACTGTCAGGTGAAAAGAAGCAGTTAGCGACTCCACATGTATCGGAGGAGGCATGTGGTAGTCTGCAGCCCTCCCCGGATCGGCAGAGGGGTTGGAGCAGTGACCAGGATGGCTTGGAAGAGTGGGGTAATTGGCCAGATGAAATTGGGAAGAAAAAGGGGGGGAAATTAAAAAAAAAGTTGCTGCAACAAAAATAATCTGTGGACAACCTGAATAAAACCTACACCAATAACAGCATATACATCAGTTAGTGTAATAATCACATGATTGCATCATTACAGCCCAGTTTAATTGATTAATTAAATTATATACTAATTTTTAAATTCAAGATTATGTTTCGATTACCTCTCACTGCCATGAGATGCTAATGTGCAAATTTACATATTGCAGGGTTAAGGAAAGCAGAAATAGGAAATTTTGGTTTTCCGGGTTTGAATCTGTCTCAGATTTTGTTGGTCACCTGCCACATGCCAAAGACTCAAAATCTGCAAGTCAGTTTCTATCACCTATCTTGGCTGGTGACCAAGCATTACCTAGGAAGGATGTTTGGCTCTTAAGACTCCAAGACTGTCTAATGATGAAGTTTTGCGATCCAACTACTGCTTAAATTAGTGGATGAAAGACGCAGTCCATTCTAAGGGGAGGTCTCATCTCTTATTTTCTTATTTTACCTTTCTCCCCACTGTTCACCAGTTTGGTGAGTACATAGGTACTTGCCTTGACCCATGCTCAGTAATCCAGGTAAAGAGATACCAGAAAGTTGAATCAGTTCATGTGGACACAGCGTTTATTGGGAGAAACGTTTCATCACTCCTCTAAGTGACCCCTTCAGTCTCAGCTGACTTGCAGGTATCCCCACCCTTATAAAACAGTACAGTGGTATAACAACCGAAACCAACGACCGGTTTCATATGCAAATATGGGCATGACCATTAACTAGAGTTACAATAGCCATGTGTGTGACGTGTTAGCTCTTCTGTGTTGTGCCATCCTGTTTGGCTTCCCGATGCCTGGGGTCTGACAGAAGGGTTACATACAAGGTCATAGAGGGTTCCCACACATTCTGGAAAACCAGGGAATTAATAGACTAGTTTTCCACTCAAGGAAAACACCCGTAAAATGATCGAATTGATCACATTTTCCGGAAATATTACCTCAGTAATGAAAAATTGTAAAGTTTGTTAAAAAAAAATCATATTTTTACCAACTAAGATCACATATTTTGTAGTGTAACATTTCGCCAAGTTAGCATATTTTTGCCATATTTTGTTCACTCTGACTGCACATCATTGCTTAAGTTTGAGCATTATGTTCAGGGCACCGCTTAAAGTAACACAGTCCGTTTAGAGACTATTGAGGCTTCCACTGAAAATTAATACTGAATAATATGATATTCCATGATTGATGATTGTTATATTTCCAAGCAAAATTTTTGGAAAATGATTTCATGTGGAGTGGGAGCCTGTCAGAAGTGCAGCTGAGATGACTTACTCACAGCTACCCACCAGTATGGGGTGAAGTATATCATCATCCCACTCATGAGGATTTTGATTAAATTTCGCTGGAATATACCATGTATTAAAACACTGTATGAAAAAAATTTCCATGGCCAGTGGCTACGAGAAAGGAATATTCCAGATTGACATATTTTCCATATAACTCCCAAGAAAGATTGAATGAATGAATCTGAACACCAAATTTCCCACTGAACTTGGTTTCCAGATGAACTGGTTAAACTTTTCTTGGATTTGTACACCTGGGTTATTGAGCATTCATTGAGACCATAAAAGTGTTTTATTAAAGGAGGGGTTTGTACACACTCACATTTTGCCGCTGCCGCAGTACAACCGGATCTGTTTCTCCACACTTTGTACCCCACAGATCGAATACAAGGCTTCACAGCTTCGTTACGACGTGGTTGAGGCAAACTTCTTCAGTGGCACCCTGGCTGACGCCTATGGGATGGATGTAGTGGACCTCCATTTCCATTTTCGTTTATCTCTGCAGCACCGCGTCAAGGACGGAGTCCACTGGAACGCCGTGGCCCACCGCACCATTACCTCACTGCTGCTGCAACACATTGCAGAGGCCTGGGGGGTCATCTTACCGTGTCAGCCAAGTGCTGTTGGTGAGGAGGGGCATTGCATGCATACACACACACACACAAAACTGGAGCGCACCAATACACATATAATATAGTCACATCTTGAACACAACAGCTGTTAGGCACATGCATTCGTATGTGTGTGTATGGACTAGCACAGATGGTTCTGTAGTAACTCGAAGCATTTAAATACTTCATATCAAGACTAAAGGGCGGCATGGTGGCACAGTGGTTAGCGCGATTGCCTCACAGCAAGAAGGTCCTGGGTTCGAGCCCCGGGGTAGTCCAACCTTGGGGGTCGTCCCGCGTCATCCTCTGTGTGGAGTTTGCATGTTCTCCCCGTGTCTGCGTGGGTTTCCCCCGGGTGCTCCGGTTTCCTCTCACAGTCCAAAGACATGTAGGTCAGGCGAATCGGCCGTACTAAATTGTCCCTAGGTGTGAATGTGTGTGTGTGTGTTGGCCCTGTGATGGCCTGGCGGCCTGTCCAGGGTGTCTCCCTGCCTGCCACCCAATGATTGCTCCAGCATCCCTGCAACCCTGAGAGCAGGATAAGCGGTTTGTTTAATGGATGGACGGGTGGATATCAAGAATAAAAACATCTCCGATGAATGACATTAATAAATATGATTACCTGCAACATGCCACATCGTTATCTAACAAATGTGTTGTTCACTTGACATGACTGTTCTTTGAGGAGCATATTGGTTTTACTGAAGAGCCCCCAACCCATCTGTTACATACCTTCAAACAATTTCAGTTTTTACTCCGGTTGGTCAATACTGATGTCAGTCGACACCAGTGTTCATCCACATTCTGGCTATTGAAAAATCCTATGCTGGACTTGTCTTTACTTGGCTTGTTGCCACAGCCAAACAGACTAACAAAATATCCATCATCTCTTGATTATCTCACCTGAATGGTAATGGAAGGGAGGCTTGAATGAAATTGTCTCCGTTCAGATGACTGTTAGTGTGTCTTATGTTGTTTTTGTTTTTTACCCCCCCCCCCCTCCAGTGGCTTTAAGAGCAGCTGGTGGCTCTGGATATTATCATCCTCCGACAAACTACTTCTCTCCCAACACAGGTGTGACTCAGAGCACGAGTGTCTAGGCAGACACTATTAATGGTTTTGTTTTATTTCAGTTTGTTAAGTAATTAATTGTAACACCCCCCCCGAGTATTTTTAGACTTTAGTGTGTGAAACGGGGGGCTTGTATCACAAAGCAGGATAACTGAGGTAGTCAGAGAACTGCTCTGAGTAAAACCTGGAACAGCTCTTTTTACTTCAATCCATGTTTCAGATTTGGGTGATTCGGGGTTTTTACTCAGCAGGGTTGTCCAGCTATCTTCAATAATCCTGCTTTGATACAGGCTACATGTGTCTTTAATCATGACTCCATTTCAAGTTATTTTTTTTAAACCTGCCCCTTTCTCCTCCCGAATCATTTTTCGTTCTCTTTTTCATCCTTCTTTATCTCCTCTTCTGTCACGTTCTCCCCCAACCTCCATCTCTGTTTCTCTTGTGTCTTTGTTTGTGCCTGACACCTTTAACACCTCCTATTTTTCTCTCAGAGTTTCATTCATCACAGAGGAACTATAGCCGCTATGTGGCATTCCATGAAAACTCCATTCCCATGAGACCCCTGTACACCAACCGCGACTGCTCCATGGAGCCAAATGGGCAGTGGCAGCATCGACAATGGAGGGCCCGCGCAGTTCGCCGACCCTCCTACCCGCAATGGGAGTTCCCCGCAGTTCGCCAACCCTCCTACCCACCACAGACATGTGAGCCAGTCCGCATACACCAACCTGCACAAAGGCCATTTGAATACTGTAAGTATGCAAGCTGTGGTACACTTTCACAGTTATGGCGGGCGCACCTATAGACCTCATGGCTAAATAGGGCATCACATATTTCATGTCGATGGAAAAATGCATAGGGGTGTAAAAAGGTTGCCTCAAACTATAATAGCTCCAGTGCTTCCATTTGACAACTTTGCTTTCAATCATGCCATAATTATCATGCCCTATCTTTATCTGTTGTGATGGAATATGGAAGGCTTTAAAGTTGCACTAAAAAAGGTTAAAAAAAAGTGAGCTTTTCCTTGTCAACATTTCTGGAAGACTACCGCCTCACTCATTCCTTCCATCAGTCACTGTCTTTGTGTCTACGTCGTGTGTTATCTTTAAGAAAGGGGAAAATCACTGTGTCCAGGTATTTTTTTTTTTTTTTTTTTTTTTTGTGCTGGCCAGCTTACAGGCTTGGTCAGGTTCAGCTCTCAGAGGAGGAGGACATGATTTCCACTCTACGACTAGCATAATTTTTTGCTAATTCATTTATTTGGTCAGGTTAATTTTATAGCTGTACCATAATGTGTCATCTGTACTTACAATATTCAGTGTATTTTAAAGGGTGATAAAGCTTCCAGTTTCGTTCCTTCTCTGCCCAACCCATTATTTTTTGGGGGGGGGGCGGAAAAGAAGGTGAAATGGGGTGGAGAGTAACAGTGGAGAGGAATGGGCAGGCTCTGATGAACACTTGACTCGCTCTCCAAAAACCCAACCGCATGACAAACATCATCACTACCAGGGTTCTTTTCCATAGACAGATAGTATGTTAAAATAGGCTCAACGGGCAGTAAAAGCATACATGTTAAGGCCCCAGTTCAGTTAAAATAACAAGACATCTGTGGAGTATTTAAAATGGGAGAGAGCTTTGCGTATCCAAGTATCTGCATCTCTGCCCTGTCCCTCTCCCCAGTGTGTCTGTTTCAGTCTGCCACAGACCAGCACAAGTGGCCAAGCTAAGGAAGATGGATAGGGCCACACCCTTTGTGAAATTTATTTATACCAGGGGTCGTGGCAATTTTAAAAGCGATTGATATAGTGTTATTCTAAAGTACGACAGTACACAACATCCGTTGATGTTTGAGTCACGTACTGCTGATTTTCAATCCCCAATACAAGAGAATAGTGATTAAGCATCTGAAACAATGGCATTTCAACAGGTGCAGTTATTTGTGGCGTTTTGTCTGTTATTTAGGGATGCACGATATTGGATTTTTGCCAATATCCGAATGCCAATATATATTTTCCAACTCATTTTGGCCAATTGCCAATATCAATATATGCTAATATATTTCCACCTAATTTAAGAGAACATAAAAAGTCTCTCCTGTAGTGGACCGAACTGAAGCTGTTGCACTAACCACGGAAATCGCAATGCTGATCTCTTTTTTTACGCGGCTGGTCGATTTTTTTTTTTCTCTATGTGCGGGTACGTGGCCCTGCAGTAGCGGAAAAACTACATAGAACTGTGTAAAAAATGAATACAATCTGTTTAAAAATGATTAAAATAAATTAACTCGTTGTACCAGAGGCAATGCGACACAGCAGTGCAACCTCGTGGGTTTTTTTATTGCACATTAAAATACTAAATCAGTCAAATCAATGTGTATTCATGATCCTGTAGTTAAAATGATCTAGTTAATTAATTCAGTACCAGTTAACGCATTTTCCTCTTAACTTATCCATTTTCCAAAGTAGCCAACTTGAAATCTCCTCAGAAAACATGCCTGGCACACAACCACACACAACACAGACGCAGTTTGCGCCGTATCCATGCCTGGTCAACGGTTCATGTCCCATGCACATAGAAAGCATCATCTTATCGGCCTGTCATATCAGCTTTTTGGGCCGACGCCGATGTTGCATTTTTAAAGCCTTTATCGGCCGATACCGATGATGTGCCTATATCATCGTGCATCCCTACAATTATTATCATCATCTACCTTAAAAACAATACCCAGATATCGGTATCAGTGCCTCAAAATACATTTTAGTGTTTCAAACCCCTTCACGGACAAAGTGATTGACAAACAGGATCCCAGAATTTGCATTCATTTTGACACAGATCAAAAATGAAATACCCATATCAGCCTCTTTTTTTAAGTGTTGACAGCATCAAGCTGCACCTTTGTATGTCTCTTCATCCCATCTCTCTCTTCTTCTAGTCGGGGAGATGCCAGGCGGACGCCCTTGTGTCACCCCTTCTCCGGCCCCTGCTTGGGGACAGCGCCACCAGTACATAAAGAGGAGTTACCACCACAGGAGTCACTACGTCCCCTACAGTTACCGAAGACCAACATAAAACTTCACCATTACTGGTTCCAGTACTTTTATGTTACTAAATATTTTTCTAGGTAAAATTTTATCATCTCTTTTTGTTTTAATTGAATAAAGTGTTTTGTAAGGTTTACTTCATGTCTGTTTATTCAATGTAAAGTTGTTAAGCAAATCGCAAAATATTACCATTAAGCAAAACTAGGTTTGCCCTTTTAAGAATGCTGTACATCTTTGCACATGTCCATTCCAGCATGCCAAGGGTTAAGAGCGCCACTTACTGTGCTCAAAGTGCAGCAAGTGGAACATGGCTTTAGGTCAATGGGAGATTTACACCAAATCACCATTATGACTAGCACAAGATGTCGTGGAATATTCTTTCTTTTCTCAAGAATATTAACATAGATAGAAAAGACAATAAATTTAAAATGTTGCATGATCTCTTTGAGTGTAGTAGGTTTTTATTTACAATTGTGGAATGACATCATGGGATGTGTGCTAAACGGATTTACAGCATGCATTCATTTTTACATGAGCTAGTATCGAAGAAAAATCCTGTTTGCCATAACATCGGATGTGTTGCACAACATTAAGGAAATACCACAATTCTTATTTGTTGAGACACTATTTGACGTATAATTAACATTACCTGTAATTTCAGAGCACCAGTCAACTCGTAAACAGACCTTTGCATCGATGACCATGAGACCGCTTTGGTTAGCTACTGTGTTAGTGAGGATGAGTCAGGAAGAAATATATCCCTTCAAGAATAACAACTAGGAATCATGGAAAACTTGCATGGAGAATTTTCCAAAACCGAAAAAATAGTTTTGAAATCTTCAGTCAAATGAATTATCGTGTAGGCCCATTCACTGCTTTTCATTTTTTAATGATTTACCCTTACTGGTGCTAGAGGGCGCTGATGATTTGTGTTTTATTGCGGGAATGGAGAGTTAAGTCAATTTTATTTGTAATTACGAATTTGCCTCAAGGGGCTTTACAGCAGCACAACATCCTTAGACCCTCGCATCTTTTCGGTAGTTACGCCTCAATTAAAGGGATGCCACTCTAAAAATGGCCACTAGGGAACACAGTCGTGAATATTCGTTTGACTAGAAGAACCCCGCTACAATGTAGCGGTTTGGTTATCCACCCGTCTAAATCTCCCTCCTCTTCATCCTGCCAGCTAACCGCCTTCCCCCTGCCCCTAAACCCCTCCCCCCACTCCAACTCCCTCCCCCCAAATGCTCAGAATCATCTGAAATGCCGAGAAAAGTGGTTTTTAGCCATCTTTAGAAAATGCATATTTTGCATTAATTATTTTAATTTTCTGCTATTTTTCTGGTCCTCTCTGGAACAATACCTACCACCTCCAAAAAAAATTAGGATCATAAGTGCATTTTTGCAAAAATGCATATATTTTGCATAATGCCAAAACATTTCTAAGTCCCAGAAATTTTTTTTTATGTAGGTGAAAAAAATCAAAGATGCTCAGAATCATCTGAAATGCCGAGAAAAGTGGTTTTTAGCCTCTTTTTAAAAATGCATATTTTGCATATTTATGCATAATTATGCCTAATTTTAATTTTCTGGGACTTTTCCCTTACTCTCTGGAACAATACTTACCGCCTCCAAAAAGAATTAGGATCATAAATGCTTTAGTTTTCGGTCCCGCTATCTACACTAACTAACACACACACTAACACCACACACACACATTACGAAAATATATGAGTAGATGGTGAAAACACTTTCTGGAGGCTGATTACATTTAAAGACAAGGTTCTGTTGGCATGAATCGATCGTGACGAAGCGCAAGCAAACTAATTAGTGGAGGAAAAGTTCATTTGATAAATCATCTGTTTTCATATCAGAGAAAGTTTATTCAATTGTTTTGTGCATCAACAAACAGGTCTAAATAATACAATGCACAATAAAAATAACAAATAGAAAGATAAATATGAATAATGAGTCTTAGCATAGTTGTTTTAGATACGAATCTCTATGATGCTAACAACAATCAAAGTATCATACAAAAGCTGATTGTAGTTATTAAGTATTAAACAGATGACAGGTCACATCACTACCAAACCTATGTCTGCTTGTTTGATGCTATAAGTGTCTTCTGCTGGATCGCCACCTTGCCGTGGTGGAGAAGCTTGCGTGTACCAGTGATCCCAAGAACTACGCCGTCTAGAGCTTGACTCCTGGTAGGATCACCCAGGGCGGGTAGGTCAAGGGAGAGGTTTCAAATGAAGCGCGATACAAAGACCTCAGTGGTTGAACTGGCGGAAGATGTCTCCAGGTCACAGCGGCAGTGAAGGTGGATGAAGGCGGCAACAGAGGGTGGTCCCCAATCGTCTTGGTTCTCCATGCCATTGGACCAAGGGTGTCGTTTTTTTTGGGGAGGGGGGGCTACCAGGGCCCAGAAGGGAGGGGGGCACTAAAGTTAGTTCTAAATATTGTTCAGTAATCTTGTTTACATAAAGTGTGGCGTTGTTTGTGTGGGTGGTGGTGTATCTTGGGGGGGGGGGGGCTCTGAGAAAAGTCCAGGGCCATTTTCCATTTCCAGTCCACCCCTGCTACTTACTACAAAATGCGCGCATGTGTGAATAGAATGTTTAAAGAACAGTCCAACAGCGATCCCAAGGCTTTGTTGTTGGGGTTTCTTTTGATTTAGGCTAGTCATCAGGAATTTGTTCTGTGGTAACTTTCAAAGTCAGATTCTTAGTGATGTATTAAATCACTACCTGGTGATCGGCTTGAGCAATTGGTTTCTGTTAAGGTCAAGACGTGCAGCATGCATGGTTCCTAATATTACTACTACTACTTTCGGCTGCTCCCGTTAGGGGGCGCCACAGCGGATTATCCGTTTCCGTGTCTTCCTGTCTTCTGCATCTTCCTCTGTCACACCAGCCACCTGCATGTCTTCCCTCACCACATCCATAAACCTCCTCTTTGGCCTTCCTCTTTTCCTCATGGTTCCTAATATTGATAGGGTGGATTTGGGTGTCTGAAGTATTAGTTTATATTGAGTTGCTAAGTTAAGAAAAAATCTACGAGAAAAAGACTGATGAACCGATGAAAACGTGAGAATGTTCTCTTGCAGCCAGATGATCTAGTAGCCAAATATCGTCTAGGCCCGAATCATTCATATATTGTTGCTGGGGCAATCCGCCAGTGACATCACTGGCAGACAATCTGTGAAGAGGTAGACCTTAGGGCCCTGACACACAATGTCGGGCCGTCGGTGAGCGTCTGTGGCCCTAGTTTTTGCGGCGCGTCCCGCACCAAAGGCACCGTTCAGTGAAAGAGATCACTCTGATTGGCTGTTCAGTTTAGCGAATCAGTGCAGAACGCACGTGCTAGTTGGCCGTCGGCTGTAGTCTTTGCGGCGTGTTCAAGTGCAACTTTTTGGCCCAGACGGCAGGCGACGTGAGGCGATGCAGCAGTCAGTTTGGTGTTCCTGGGCCCTTAGATAGCATCTCCAGAGCCAGCTTGCCCAACGAACAGGATTGAGAAAAGTGCTTACGAGCACTGGGTGAGCTTCTGCAAGTTGTTGTTCTGGTTGATGGGCTAGTACTTCACCGGGTGGATCAGCTTCTCCAGAGCTTTGTAGATGAAGATGATTCCGACGAGGGGGGCGACGGCCTCCTCAGTGAAGCGGAGTCAGCTGGCACTCGTGGCCACTGTTAGAGGTGATGGGGGTTATATTTACCTTTCTCCCTTCCTCCTTTTCTTACGCACTTGGACCGGTTTTCATCGAGAAATGATTGGAGGCGTGGTTAAGCGGTGTTTATAAGAGGACGTCACTGTGAGGTGCCGGCGCATCCCCTGGTTAATTAACGTCGGCAGTTTGCATACATACGCCTCAGGGTCCAGGACACTACAAACTCACGCCTTTCCGGCTCAACACCGTCAACCTAAACTGAACTAACCTACCAAGACGGAGTCCGCCGCTTACGGGAGTTGAGACCCACATGGCCGAGGCCTTGTGGGAGGGACCTGCTAACTGCTAGCCTGCTACCTCGGTAAGCTAGCCCATCTCCCGGCTATTTCTCTAGTCTTGGACGTCAGGCCTTCTTTCTGTTTCTTCCCTCGTTTTTCGTCTTTTCTACACGCTCCAGGTTAGGACTAGTATTGCATGCTTAACCCTTAACTCCTAGACCCGACTAGCCCGTAACATAATTTGGGGCGCTCGTCCGTGAGTTATTTGAAGATTAATGTGCATTAATGTTCGGTAAAACCGGTTTGCGATTAGACGTCAGTTAGCGAGTTACAGCCAAGCGGTCTGTTTGTGAGAAGAGGCGCAACTGAGTTGGGTCCAGCTCGGGAAAAGCCGCGTGTTGCTAGGATTAGAAGCAGGCCACGGACATACAGCCACGTGCAGAATAGCTGCACGGTGCTAACTTTTCACTTAAAACAGATGGTTGTGTATGTATGTACAACTAAGCTAGCTAGAAGGGAAGTTAGTGAGTGCGTGCATCGTGTGTGTTGAGGTTAAGAACGGGGATATAGGTCTACAGGCTGGTTTTGCTGGTTAGCGGATAACTACTTGGTTAATGGTGGCAGGTGTTTTGCTGGTGTGTACCACAGTGTATCGGTTTGTGGTCTGCCAGTAACATGAGCATTGACGTCAGCGCTCTGTGTGTGGCCTGTTCGTATCAATTTCTGGGGCTGTAGTGACCTATAAGCTACCTCTTGTTGCAGGATATGTGTTTTGTTGGTAAGGCTGTTTTGTAATAGTTACCTTTGAGTTAGTTTTGTTAGTGTAACCTATTTTTTCTGGACTTGCCTGTTAGTGATTTTAAGTTCCTGTTATAAGCTGTTGCGAGTATATGCCTTGAGCTCTTATTTTGAAGGCTGAAGAGAGAGCGGAAGTGCTATACGCAGTGTTGATGTGGAGTTCTGTTGGGGGAAGAATCCAAATAAAGTGGTCCTCGTGTGAAAATTGAACCTCCGTATTTGTTATTTTATAGTTTCATACAGTATAGGCGACATCTACAAACCCTCGGTTACATTGGTGGCAGCGGTGGGATGCTTGTGCCAACGTCCCGCAAAAGAAAGACGTTTAAATTACCGAAAAGAGAGGTTCGGAGAGTCAGTTAGCCTCAGCTAGCAACGGCGGAGCTTCGTCGTGTCGGAAACCCGGCGCGGTGTGTACACGAAGACTTCACTCATCTTGCTGCTGTCTTCTGAGATAATTGAGGAGCAACATGTGGAAATACGGAGGTTCCACTTTCACACGAGGACCATTTTATTTGGATTCTTCCCCCAACAGAACTGCACAGCAACAACACTGCGTACAGCACTTCCGCTCTCTCTTCAGCCTTCAAAATAAGAGCTCAAGGCATATACTCTGGCAACAGCAGATAACAGGAACTTAAAACCACTAACAGGCAGTCCAGAAAAATAGGTTACATTAGAGTCTTGTCTCTTGGGTAGCCTTTTTTTTTGAGAATTTGATAACATTAACCATGTTCAACGTAGAGGAGTTTGGTGGGAGTGATATTGGGCGCAAGGAGTTGCGTAAGCTTAAAAAAGAAGATTTGCTTGCAGTAGCTCAATATTGTGAGGTAGACATCGCTCCAGGGACTAAAAAGCTAGAGATTGTGGAGACCCTGATTTCAGTGTTACACCTAAAAGATCCCATACACGAAAGAACAGAGAGAGCGCGGGGGGGGGGGGGGCAGCGGCTGTTTCAGCTTGAGTTAGCAAAGCTAACATTAGAGCAAGAGAAACTGAAAGTGAACAACAGTGACTTACAACGTAAGCATGAAGAATGTTGTGATGTTTCCAGCTGTTTCAGACTCATGCCAAAGTTTAATCAGGATGATGTAGGCTCGTTCTTTGACGCTTTTGAGAAAATTGCCGAAGAGCTAGAATGGCCTGAGAATAGGTGGACGTTGCTTATCCAGAGTGCACTTGAGTGTAGGGCCCAGGAAGCTTATGCGGCATTAGATGCTTCTAACAGCAGTGACTATGATACTGTGAGGGAGGTGGTTCTGGCAGCCAATGAGGTGGTGCCAGAAGCCTACCAACAGAAGTTCAGCAAAAATCAAGTGAAACTTTCCTTGATTTGGCTAGGCAACAGGAGGTTGTGTTTGACAGGTGGTTAGCAAGCACAAACACTCACACCTTTCAAGAGTTGCGGCAACTTATGCTGGTGGAGCAGTTCAAAACCAGTTTACCCTGGCATATGGAGATGCATCTAAATGAGATGGGCATTACTGAGTTAAGAAAAGCTGCTATGGCAGCAGATTCTTATGAATTAACTCGCAGAGAAGTGCCATGGAAAGGAAAGTTTGTCAGACAGGATGGGAGGCAGGCTGCAACTGACAGGCCTGGTGAGGCTGTCATGACAAAATCTACTCCCACCTCTGTTCAGTCTCCAGGGCCAGGGAAAAGCTATGAGAAGCCTTATTTTTTTCCGAAAGGGTATCATCTGCTATTATTGCAGAAAACCTGGCCAAATAAAGTCCAGCTGTCCTGGTCTCAAGAGGAAAAATGGAGATGGGGAAAATTGTTGGATTGATTGGCGCCCAGACTCAGATCGGTTCCTGTGAAGTGGACAGTTTGAACCTGCCTTCCTGCCCAATAGTGAAGGGGTTTGAAGGTTTTCTGTCAAAAGGGGCAGTTTCTGGTGCACCCGATGGCGAAATGGTCCCTATATCAATTTTGAGGTACACAGGTGCCACACAGTCCTTAATGGTTCAGGATGTCATAGACCTACCGCCTGCCACCTATTTAAAAGCTTTTCTCCCAGTGAAGGGGGTAGGAGGTGGTTTTGTTAGTGCCCCTCTGCACAAAGTATTTCTTGCATCTAACATTGTAAATGGACCAGTAGTGGTGGGTATTGTTCCTTCCTTGCCGATTGAAGGAGTTAGCTTTGTGTTGAGCAATGATTTGGCTGGTACTCGGGTTTATGTGACACCTGTTGTGAGTGAAACACCTTGTGAGGTCCCTGAGACCATGGCTTTGGAGAGAGAACATCCTGAGGTGTTTACGGCATGTGTGGTGACATATGCTCAGGCTCGGGCTGTTGAAAAGGGAAGTTCCAGCGAGCAGGATTAACTGTCTGGTGGCTTGGCTGATACCTTTTTTGCTAGGCTAGCTGGGGTGTCCCCTGCTCCCAGTTTTCTCAGGAAGCCCTTATATCAGAGCAAGGAAAAGATCCTTCTGTAGCTCAATTAAGACAGACAGCTGATAATGCTGAGGACATGAAGGCTGTGGCTGAAGGTTTCTTTTTCCAAGATGGAGTCTTGTTGAGGAAATTGCGGCCTCGTGATCATCCTGCGGATGAGCTGTGGACTGTTATGACTCAAATTGTGTTGCCTGAGAGTTTCAGGAAGGAAGTCCTGCGTTTCGCCCATGAAGTATCCTTAGCAGGTAATTTAGGCATCCGTAAAACTCAAGAGAAAATCAGTAGACATTTCTACTGGCCCAAAATGCATAAAGACGTGGTTTCGTACTGTCGTAGTTGACATGCTTGTCAGGTTGTGGGCAAGCCAAACCAGACAATTCCAGTTGCTCCTCTCTGCCCCTCTACCTGTCATGGAGGAACCTTTCTCAAGAGTACTTATTGATTGTGTTGGCCCTTTGCCAAAAACTAAGAAAGGGAATGAGTATCTCCTGACTATTATGGATGTTGCCACCAAATTTCCGGAGGCGGTGCTATTGAAATCAGTTAAGACCAAGGTCATAGTGGAGGCTCTGCTCCATTTCTTTTCTCAGGTAGGTTTACCAGTAGAAATCCAACATGATTGTGGGTCCAACTTCACTTCTGGTGTATGCCAGTAAGTGATGCACAAGCTGGGAATTAAACAAATTGTGTCATCTGCCCATCATCCCCAGTCCCAAGGTGCAATGGAGAGGTACCATCAGACTTTAAAGTCTATGATTAAGACCTATTGTGTTGGTTACTCAAATGACTGGGATGTAGCTGTGCCATTTTTATTGTTTGCTGTCAGACTCGGTGAATGAGACCACAGGTTTTAGCCCTTTTGAGCTGGTTTATGGACATGAAGCGAGAGGACCACTGAAGATGGTGAAAGAACAGCTGTTGTAGTCAGCTTTGCAGAAAGGTACTCCTGGTGGGGTTTTGCAGTATGTAGCGTCCTTCAAGGACCGGCTGCATGCAGCTTGTGACTTGGCCAGGAGTAACTTGGAAGTAGCTAAGGGAAAGATGAAGGCTGACTATGACAAAAAGGCAGTGAAGCATACCTTCAAAGCAGGAGACCAGGTTCTGGTGTTGTTGCCATGGGTGGAGGTAAGCTGGAGGTGAAATTCTATGGTCCATATAAGGTTATGAAGAGGGTGGGTGATGGCAATTATGTTGTTGAGACACCCAACCGGAGCCAGAAAGTCACATCAATCTCTTGAAACCTTATTATACTCGGGACACTCTGTCCGCTGTGTGTATAACATCTCAGGTTACTGTGGAAGAGGAGGAGAGTGAGGATGGGGTTGAGTCAGTTGAACCAGTTACAGCCAGGCTTAAGGATTCCAGTGCCCTGGCCAATCTCAGAGTCAGAGTCATCTAACCACACAGCAGAAAGAGGATGTATTACATCTTGTGGATCAGTATAGTCCTCTGTTTAAAGATACCCCTGGCTTAACAAATTTAATAACCCATGCTGTAGACACTGGTGAGGCAACCCCCATTAAACAACGTCCATACCAGATTAACCCATAACAATGGGCTCAGGTGAAACAAGAGTTGCTCTAGATGGAAGAAATTGGTGTGAGCAAGCAAGGTTCAAGTGAATGGAGTTATCCCTTAGTTCCTGTCCCCAAGCTTGATTTAACTGTGCGTCCTTGCATTGATTCCCGAAAGGTAAATAATGTAACTAAAACAGATGCATATCCTGTACCCAGGCTTGAGGACTGTATTGTGATAAAATCAGCAATGCACAGTATGTGTCAAAATTTGACTTGTTAAAGGGCTACTGGCAAGTCCTGTTGACAGAAAGGGCAAAAGATGTCTGTATTTGTGACACAGGAGAGTGTGTATTGCTGTCAGGTTCTCCCCTTTGGCATGAAAAACGTGCCAGCAACCTTTCAGGGGTTAATGAATTTGGTAACCTCCAGATTGCAGAACACTGTCGCATATCTAGATGATGTGGTTTGCTATAGCACTTAGTGGTCTGGTCACATGGAACACGAGACTGCTTTTTGAATGTCTTAAACAAGCGGGGTTGGTAATCAACTTGCCCAAATGTGAGATTGGAATGGGGGAAGTCACATATTTGGGGCACCAAATGGGTCAAGGTTCAGTGAGACCAAGGACTGTCGAGGTGCAAGCCATTTTAGACCTGCCTGTTCCAAAAACAAAACGCTAGCTAATGCTCCTTTTGGGCATGTGTGGCTTTTATAGGCGGTTTGTTCCCAACTTCGCAAGTGTGACAACACCACTCCCAAACCTGTTGAAGAAGGGAGTTAATTTTAGCTGGTCAGCGGATTGTCAGATAGCTCTAGAAATAGTTATAGCTATTCCATCTAGTGAACTGGTGCTGGTTGCTGTGGACTTCATTGTCCCATACAAGCTTGCAGTGGAACGCTGAACTGGTGGCAAAAAAAAAAACGCTACTTCTGTTATCTGTTGATATTTTGGATTCAAACTCAGCGATATTGAGCAGAAAGGAGTGTTGTGTAAAACATGCGAAATTATTGCTACATGTCGTGGCAACATAATAAATTTGTATTATTTGTATATGTGTTAGGGCTGTCAGTCTTCCTATATAATCATATTCGAATTTCTATGCATTATTATTTTTAATATTCGAATATATTTGAATTTTTTAAAAGCTCTAATTTAGCCTATTACAGGCTTACGTCAACGTCTAAAGTATCAGAATGTGGTTAAGTACATTCTGTCCACTAGAGGGCACTCCAACCACTCAACATCTAGAAAGACAGTAATGTTATGTATTGACCATGGATGACTAGACTCGCTAGCCCTTTGCTAACGGGCCGGACCCTTTAGTCGATTGGTTAGCGTAGTTGCCCGTGGTCCTGGCTATCCAGGTTCGATTCTCGGCTGCCCCTTAATTCGCTACATTTGTGTGTACATTTTTTTATTATATCGCAATCGCAGAAAAAAAGCAAGAAGAATGTTGATCATGGCTCATCTGTCAAGGCTGAGCTCATTCGCTACATCCAGGTGTCCTCTGATGAAGTAGTAGACTGCCTTGAATTCTGGAAAAGGCATGCATGCAAAGGTCTTCCCAAGGCTCCATCTTGTGGCTATGAGAGTGGTCGCTGTTCCTGACACCAGTGCAGGGGTGGAGAGGGTATTTAGTCATGGAGGCCTTACAATGCAGCCTCACCGAACCAGGCTTACTGTAATGACACTGTCAAGCTTGATCTTTTTGAAATGTAACCATGTTTTGTGGCCTATACCCAGTGTATTGAGGTCAACCAGTCTGATCCTATTGCAGGCTTTATCATTGTTAATATTTTGAATACTTGGGGTCAACTGTTCAAAGTAACGCGGAGTGCAGAAGAGAGGTGAAGAAGAGTGCAGGCAGGGTGGAGAAGAGTGTCAGGAGTTATTTGCGACAGGTTTACCATCAAGAGTTAAAGGGAAGGTTACAAGAGGGTTGTGAGACAGTGGCACTGACGAAGACAGGAGGTGGCAGAGTTGACGATGCTGAGATTTTCATTGGGAGTGACAAAGGAGTACAGGATTAGGAACAATTATATTAGAGGGCCAGCTCAGGTTGGATGGTTTGGAGACAAAGCAAGAGAGGCAAGATTGAGATGGCTTGGGCATGTGTGGAGGAGAGATGCTGGGTGTATTGGGAGAAGGATGCTGAATATGGAGCTTCCAGGGAAGAGAAAAAGAGGACGGCCAAAGAGGAGGTTTATGGATGTGGTGAGGAAAGACATGCAGGCAGCTGGTGTGACAGAGTAAGATGCAGAGGACAGAAGAAATGGAAACGGATGATCTGCTGTGGTGACCCCTAACGGGAGCAGTCGAAAGTAGTAGTAGATTGTTATTAAATATTTTGTTCTTGGCAAATTATGTCATCAGTTTTTTGTTGCACCATGGTTTGGGTCAGTTCACTTTCAATTCAGAATTTTTCTTCAAAATTTAAATACTGAAAAATGTTAAGCATGAGAAGGTTGTGCTATCCAGCCAATAAGTAAATCACTGATAATTGATGCTCAACACAGACAAACCATGTAACCTGGTGTGCAGAACAAAAATGTTGCAAAATAGTTAACTTTAAAGGAAAGCTTTCATTGTTTTTGGTTTTTTTTTTAATATATTGCATTGCAAATAGCCCGTTTTAAAGTGATCATATACCAAACTAATCAATGCTGATACTGTATGCTAACAGATAAGGAGTGATGATAATGCAGCGCATGCTTTGAATTCTTTAGATATAGAAATGCAGTGTTCTAAGCAGACCGGATGGCATGCAGTAGTTGATAAAACACTCATTACAACCATAAGAGACGAGACTTGACTTGGACTTGCAAAAAATTACTTGTGAGCATCTCTAGCTTCTGCGGTGTCCATCATGTCATCCTTTCATGCTGGACATTTATCTACTGCGCAGCACATGGGAGATTCCCATTTTATTTATTATTGCGGAATTCGTTGAGACATTTCAACAGCTGAAATGAATGGGGGATAAAAACTCTTCCAGCAGCCATGCGCACTTCTCGACTATGACGCAATTTTGTATGTCTTCTGTGAAGCTGACTGGAGCAAGTCGCCTGTCAGACTGCAATCAGTGGAGAGAAAATATGAAAGGCACTGTAATAAACCACTGATAGAGGTGCTCGATACTCAATTCAGAAAATTTAAATTATTTTAAAGAAACCTTTGGTAACATGATGTATAGACCACATGGACTTGAATACAATGGCAGGAGAGTGGAAAATAACCCTTTAAAGGAAAAGCTTTACATTTTTTGTAAACATTTATTGCTATGCTGGATTGGATTGTTTATTTGTTCAAATCATCTACAATAGGGGAAAGGAAAAAAAAACAGCTCAGGACAGAAGCATTGAGAGCTGCAAGTGCCGTACAAAAAAAATCATTTGCTGCTTTTTAATTTCCCCAAAAAGTCCCCAAATTAGTGTTCCCACAAAACACGCGCCTGGTTGGGCGATGTGACATTCAAGAGTCAAATCATTCAGGAATTTCAGAAAACGTTTAAACGCATTCTGATTATCAACATTGAGTATAACTGACGGGAACACACCGTGTCTCTTTGGCATGTAGGTGGAGTTGTGACAACTAGAGCTGTAACATCACAAAATTGAATAAAATTTCCTGAGAATTTGATGAACTACAAGTAGAATGGAGAAGAATGTTGGAGGGGATAGTTGGAATAAGAAGGAATAGAGAAAAATTGCGCTATGTTCTTTTCGTCAGTTGCTGTTTTGTCAAATTTGGACATGGGCCAATGGCAAGGCCTGTTAGGTCATGAGGAGCTGGTGCACTTGCTGCAGTTGCTGCTGTGACAGGACGAGGCGGTGGACTTGTTCTTGCCCCTGCACACATGGGATAGCCACACGTCCCACAAACACCATCCCTCCCTGTTTCTCCTTCTTTGCCTTGGAGAGCAACAGAGAATGAGGTATGAGAGAGAGAATGAGGTACATCAATGACAGATAATGAGTGACTTCATTGCAGCATATGGGTGGATATACGCGTTACCTTAACAAAGGAGGAGATGGGGAAGGTGGCAAAGTCAGAGGAGGCCTTTGCTCCAGGCTGATGTGAGACTACATGCTCTGCTACTTCACCCTGAAAAATGGACAGACAGCCAGTGAGAGACAGGAAAGAGAAATAATCCAGAGAAGACTTTCAAATCCTTATAATTAATCCAAAATAATGCTGAAACAATTAGTTGATTGACAGAAAACTAATCGCTTAATTTTGAAAATCAATCAATCATATTCGTCATTTCTCAAATAAAAATACCAAACAATTGATGGCTACAGCTTTACAAATGCAAAGATTTGCTTGCCCATTGATATCACTGCAAGAGAAATAATGTAGAGTATTTTGGCTGCCATGGGTTCTGGAAACATTTTATAGACTCTACGATTAATTGAAAATTTAATTGGCAATGAAAATCATTAGATGCAGCCTTAATCCAAACAAAAATGTAATGGTCACTAAAACAGCGAAGCAAGAATATGGGAGATGAGTGGAATAAATTTGCTGTCTTGGGAAGAACACACCACAGACTAGCAACGGATCTTTATATTGGCCTGTTTGAGAAGAGTATATTTAACTGTGCCGGTAAACTTTGCTAACATGGATTCCCCTGCATTTGTTTTGTGAGTTGCTGGATGTGTCTGCCCAGACTGAGGAGAATGCTCCAGGGATAAGAACAAGACCGAATGCAGAGCTCAAGAGGTTAACAATTAGCCTTTACCTTGAGTTTGTCCAGAGCATCACTTAGATTCTGCAGTTGAGCAGTCTGTTCAAGAAGCTGGGCGCTGGCACTGGCTGGAAGAAACGTAAAAAAAAAAAAGAATTATTTCATAGAGTTTAGAATGGCGCACACACAAACAAACACACACACACCTCCTGTCTTCCCTGTGATGTCCACTACTTTAACATCTGCGCTCAGTTTGAGCAGGGTGGCCAGTAATTGGTCTGTCCTGCGGTAAATGGCAGTGTTGAGTCCCTCTGGTGGTGAGGAGCCTTCTTTGCTTATCTGGGGCAGTTTGGAGAGGTGCAGAGGAGGCAGGGAGGCAAGCTGGGCTCTCATCCTCTCAGCCTGGATAGGGAAGACATAGATGGGATTAAAGCCTTTAAAAAGCCCAATTAAACCCTAATAAAATATACCAAGGTATACAATGGAAAATTCTCTAATCTGAATTGAAATTCTTTATGTAATATATGGAGATAAGGACATAATGTATGGCTCTACATTGCATTAAGAGTCAAATCAGCACGAGCCAAATTCCGAACCAATTTAAACCATTTCATAATTCTCGGTGTACCTTGAGTCGATTGTTTTCATTCTTGAGGTATTTGATGCCCAGTCTCTGGGCCTCAACCTGCTGCCTGAGGAGAGGCGAGTCCACCACCTGCACCGTCCCCGCCATGGGAGCAGGCAGGCCTGCTTAATACAGGGGGAGAGGAAGAAGCAGAGAGAAAACTGTCTTGATGCGTGCTCAATAATCCAGGTGAGAAAATCAAAGAAGGTTGAATCAGTTCATCTGGAAACAGTATTTATTGACGGATACATTTCTTCACTCAACTAATGCCCCTTTTCCACTGCATGATACTGGCTCGACTTAACTCTACTTGCTTTTTTTGGTTTTCCATTGGGCAAAAGTTAGGGATAGTACCAGGTAGCAGGTACTTTTTTTGGTACCACCTCCGTCGAGGTTCCAAGTGAGCTGAGCCAATACTAAAAGGTGACATGAAAATACCACTATAAATAAATAGATATAAATATATGTATATTAATTTGAATGTAAATAAAATCTTAAAAAAAACTAATCAACACACCCACAAATGATCAGCGGGTCTTTGCTGTGCGGGAATACTGTCTGCAGTGGAAAACAAAATCCCAAAAAGTAAAGCAAGTAGAGTAGAATAGAGTCAAGCTGAGCCAGTACCATGCAGTGGAAAAGGCGCATAAGTGACCTCCAGTCTAAACTGACTGCAGGTATCCCCTAAACAATACAGTTGCGACCATTAACTAGAGTTTCAAATTAATCCTAATCCTCTGTGAATAGTACACATGGCCATTGAAACTGGTTAATGGTCACACCCATATTTGCATGTGAAATTGGTTGTTGGTTTTCGGTCATTATACAACTGTATTGTTTATAAGGGGAGGGGATACCTGCAGTCAGTTTAGACCAATGATGTCACTTAGTTGAGTTATGAAATGTATCTGTCAATAAACGTTTGTGTCCCGATGAACTGATTCAACCTTCTTTGACAGAGAGAAAATTATATTCTAGGTAGTGCTGCGACTAATGATTTCATTATCAGTCTGTAAAACGTCAAATTTAATGTTTACAGAGTTTCCAGAACCCAAAGTGATGTCTTAAAACTGTTAACACCATCTGACCAACGGCCAAAACAAAAACTAAACTATTCATTTTATAATAATGCAGATCAGGGGAAGGCAGGACAATCTTTACATTTGTGAATCTCTAAGAGAAAATGTTCGGCATTTTCACTTGATAAAAAGCAATAACACTCATTTTAAACCTTTAGCTGATCTTAACAACAATAATAATCAAAACTATAATTGTATTGCACTTTTCAAAACAATGATTACACAACTGTGTGTGTGGGGGGGGGGGTCAAAGCTAGCAGAACATGTGGCCATTTGTGGGTCAGCACATCCACATCCATTGGTGCATTGTGCCCTCTCAGGGAAAAGAATGAGAAATTGCAGGTTTTCCCTGGAGACGGAGAGGTCTGTTTGGGGCTGAACGAACTGCACCCAGATCTATTTCATCACCTTGTAGTACAGTCTCCACTCTGTACTGTGGGCGGCCCCTGAAGAGAAGGCCTGCTCTCAGTCAGTTTGTGAACCAGTCTGTGGAAGTGAGGAGATCAAAGCTCCCCTCGACTATTGACAGACACTACCACATAGTGATGAGTGGGTCAACAAGTGAAAAAGCAGTGTTCCGAGTAAGTTATTATAACGGAAACATTGTGTGCAATAGGCTAGGGTGTGCATTACTAGTCCACCTTTCCCTCTTTTTCACTCTCTTGCTCTAAACACACACACACAAGAGCAGATTTATCATCAATTTGCAATTGTGGTTTTCGTCAATGCATGTGTTTTAGAGTTGAGGCTTCGCCTATGAGTTTTCTTCCCTAAGTGGTATCCGTAGCTTTTGTTTACACCACCAAAACTATTTGTCTTGAAGGGGCTTTGTGTGTGTGTGTGTGTGTGTGTGTGTGTGTGTGTGTGTGTGTGTCTTACTTGTTTTGCTGCTATTCAACAATAATGAACACCGTTTGGAACAATACATCTGTTTATTTAATAGCCTAGACCCAGACGCTATTAGGCTAATATACTGATTATTACATTATATTTTAGGATAATATACTGCCTTACTGTCAGTGTATTATGCTGGGCAAACAGCCCAAAAACGAAATAGCGCAACACTGCTCACATTGCTGTAGCCTAGGCTAAATTTGGAGGTTTGCGGGTCGGGTTCAGGTGGGTAATTAAGGCATATTTTAGCGTGTTGGGTGGTGCGGATTGGCTCTCGTTATGGGGTCGGGTGGATGCGGGTATTAAAAAACTCTAACCCACACATCACTAATATCACAGTAGTGTTGTCTGACCTGACCAGGGATCTAACTTCCTGAAGTATTTGTAATGATTCCTCTTGAGCATATGAAAACATTATTACCCTGAACTGAGATGAAGTTATGGCAAATTTAAGCTTGTACCCTTAGGGTGATAAAAATTAGTCTATCTGAGGCCTGGAGTATGCTGCATGTGTGAGCAGCCTGCACTAGTGAGGGGCTTATGTGACCTATGCCCACAAGAGAGGCAACTCTCTTGTGGGTTGTGCTATGGGGTTCATTGTCAGCTTTTTATAACTTTTTTTTTTAACATTAAACATGTCGCTGACTATGTGCCAGAATACACTGGGGAACATTGGAGACTTTTCTCTTTTTCTCTGGCTGTGAACTGTGCACTGTAGAAAATGCCCTGCACACAGAACAGAGAAATGAGGTGCCTGGGGCAGGGAGTGGTGCCAGGACAGAGAAGGAGATCTGGTGGTCCTGCCTCTCCCTTGACAGCTGACAGACAGTTAGCCTGCTTCCTCCTCTTCTTCTTTCTGCCTTGATAGGACAGGGGCGCAGGAAGGCCTCCTGGGGTAGGTCCTAGAATGAAAGGCCCTTTTAAATTAGGGACCTTTTATTGGTTTTGGTTGGGTGTGACTGGCTGGCTGGGAAGTCTGGACCTCACTTTGTGAATTGCATCACTGGCTGTTCCGCTGCCACGGTGACATGGAAGGGCTGGAGGTGTTGGTATGCACCCTCAGTGGGTGTAGCTTGAGGTAGGGCTGTGCGATATGACCAAAATCTCTTATCCCAATAGAGATAATTTCATATAACGATATTTATGACGATATAGCACATTTTCTGTAAATTCAATGGATAAATAGTTTCCGATCCGTGCCCGAGGGGCAGGCCCGCCCTCGTTGAACCACAGAGAGCAGAGGAGAGTAATGCAACCATAAATTACAGCATAACGCAGTAGAAACTCTCACACTGAGCTGAAATGAAACGAGTGCACGTAAATTAGGTAAATAACATAAATAAACAGTCTCTACTGTGTTTTGCTGTCATTTATGATTGCACTAGTTTCTCGTCTCCTCTCCACTGCTCTTTTTCACTGCAGGTGGGGCTCAGTCCCTCCACACAGGGAGCTCAGCAGAGCGGAGGAGAGACAGATAGCGGTTGAGAGTTGACAACTACACTAGCTACATTACTGTAAGCGAATAAAAGCTTCGTGAGTAAAAAGCCAATAAGAGTAATTAATGTGATCTGTGCAAAAGATGGACAGACTCCAAATAATGAAAAATGTTGCCATAAAAAGTATGATTTGTGACACAACAAAATAAACGATAGAGCATAATAGGAAGCGAGAGATGCTTTTCTATCGTCATATCACACAGCCATAGCTTGAGGGATTTCCCTGCCTTATTCTTTTCTTCTCACCAATTTTGCATAATGGAGATAATAGTGCTGAGGAGGACCTTAGTATTGTCTCCCTCATCCAAAAGTTAACACCTCTCTTTGGCTGGCAGACCTCACAGGCTTGGCCACCTTGCTGTTTTTGGGCAATCATGATGCCTAGAGTTAACATCAGGCAAACACCTGATATAGCTGAGTAAGTCCATACAATAGTCAGAAGTTGCTGTTACCACAGTCCTTGTGAGATGGGCTAGCTTGGTATGTTAGCCTGTAAAATAAGCTCTTAAGGGTAAACCGCGTGCAGTGCTCACATGAAGCTGTGGCTTCCTGAGCTTGTTGTAGCCCAAGGCATGCTGTATATACAATATGGGTATCCTTCAATGAGATTTTGATTGCCTGATGAATTGTCAAGATATTTGATAGAATACCAAAATAAAAATGGCAAAACTTAACCAAGACACATACCTCCAGCTGAACCCTGGACAATGGAGGCTATTCCAGTGGTGGCGGGTGGGCCTCTGAGGCTCTCAATGGTCATCTTTGATTGGTTACTGATGCGCTGTTTCAGCTCTGCCTTCTCAGCCTCCAGTTGGTCAATGTCAGCCTGCAAGGCGTCCATTGTCTCTTCAAACTGCCTGAGAAGCAGCGGTCATAGGCAGAGGATAGACAGGAGAGAAAAAAAAGGAGCAGGCAGGAGGAAGGTGAGGTGAGGTGAGGGCAGAGGGAAGGAAATTGAGTAAGACAGGTAGAGTTGAGAAGAAAAGGAGAGAGCAAGAAAGAGGCAGGTAGAGAAAGTGAAATGATGAGAGAGAACTTTGTTAAATAAGAAATTAGGGATGCACTGATATCACTTTTACTGCCGATTCCGAGCATGAATGTTCAAGTATTGATGGATACAGAGTACTGTTCCAATCCAATACTTTACCAAAACAGTACAGACTTACACCATTAGTTTGGGGTTTTTTCCCACTGTTAAAAAAAATAAAGGCTTCCATTAGCCCAAAATGCAATAAACAAAGCCATTTTATTTATGACATGTTACACATGGCTTTTGATGTCACATTCTAGTCTTGGGTAAAAAGGCACAATATCTGATACCAGTATCACTGCATCCCTACAAGAAATATGTAACAAAACATCGACTGTATCAAATTTCACTTTATAAGTGACTTTTCTTACATAAACTCCATTCATTCCATTTTTTTCTGTGTGTACATGTTAATCTCTCTGTTCCAATCTACAACTGTCACTCACTTCTCTTTTTTCTTCAGCAGGGCCTGGGTCTCATCCAGTTTGGTCTGAATCTTCTCCACCCGCTCATCTGCATCTTTGGTGGAGGTATCCAGCTTCTTCTCCAGCAGGCTCAAGCGGACGTTGGCCTCACTCAGTTCCTCCCCCTAGCGCAGAATGGAAGTGGGGAGGAATATGAGAGATGAGGAGGAAAAGGAGAGAAATGGGTAATAATAAGACAGATTAGAAGTCAGTAAGAAGTGTAAAGGTGAAAGAATAAATATGAATTCATCAGGTGTGTGTAAAGGATCTTTTTTTTTTGTAGGCATGAACTATTGTCTGTCTCCGATGAAGGATGGTTCAAATAACTGATGCTATGAACACAAGTAAGAATTAATCATTTGTAACTGCCTTGCTGGTAGAAACAGATGTAGCTGTCTGTTGGCGTGATATAACATCCCACTCACCAACTAAATAAAGATTTCCTTTAGAAATTGGATTTAATCTCACTGACCATTTTAAACATTTCGTTTTGTTAAACCAACTCATCAGCTCTCTATTCAGCTGTTATTGTAATTAGCTGAGCCAAGTCCTACTGGCATAGCAATAAAATAGTTTTTTTATGTGTGTTGGGTGCGTCTGTATGCTTCGGTTTGCATGTGAGTTTGTGAGTGTGAAACAGTGGGAGTGTGATTGAGAGAGTGAGTGAGCTACTTTAATCTTGAGGGACTTCTTGAGCTCCTTGATGGCAGTCTCCCTGTCCTCCAGTTTGACTCCCAAACCTTCAGCATCAGTCATCTCTGCCCTTAGGGCTGCTGCCCGCAACTCTACTGGGGTAGTCTGAGGAGGGGGAGAGAAATGGGTAGAAAAGCAGAAAGAGAATAGGACAAGGGACAAGAGAGAACATACGATACAGAGGCATGAGGAAGATCTCAAGTAGAGACATGTCAAAATGATCATTAAATTAAGGTTATCCAAATTCCTATCTTTTATAGACACTCTCATGGTTACCGCCAGTGTATTGTAAGCCCAGTGGCCCTTAATTAACCCCCCGCCGGGCCTAAGCATCGGGGAAATTTTCTTTTTTTAACTCGTTATAGTGGGGCGGCTTGGTTGTAAACACAGAATGTTGTTGCTCCCCACCGACATCTGTTGGTTAAAACGTGTACGCACTGTAGGAAAAACACAGGTCTGACAACTGTTCTTTACCCTCATAGTGCGTAGACTAACGTTCGACGCTTCCAACTATCACAAGCTAACGGCACCAAGTGCCCATTTTTCCCTCGGCCTTGAAGTGATCAGTCTGGATCTCTTGGTTGATCTAACACAGTAGCCAATCAGGACTTGAATACAAGTTCTTTGTAGAGTGCTGTAGTGGATTTTTTTTTTTAAAATGTGCGTTGAATAAATTACTTCTAACAACACATTACATGGTCATATTTTCAAATCTCCAATCAGCTTTTGGCACTGACTTGATGTAGAGCCCTATGGAATCTATGTTAGAACTTTTTTTTAAATTCTCAAATCTGCGGTTCCATCCATGACTCGGTTATCACAGAAACTACAGGGCTCTACCTTAATGCTACCATCAGTCTGTTAATGGGCTGCTGTCTAAAAAGAAACTTCCCACCGGGCTTAACAACTTTTCTGGGGGAAACCCTGCATTCTACAAAAGAAAACATCAAATTTCCCTCCTTGTGCAAGCTAAATTGCTTGGTTCCACGTTGTGAAAAACTATGCCCATAAACACCTTGCCATGTGGCTTCTCTGCATCGTATTCGCCCTCCTGCATGGCAGTGGCCATTTTGTTCATGGTTGCAATGACAGCGCTACAGGACTGACGCAGAGACTCCTGAGCAGTCAGACCATGGGCACCAAAGACCTGGGGGAAGAAAGAGCACAGCCTTAGCCAATAAGGAAAAAGAAAATAGAACAGACTGAAGTGGAATGTAAAAGTGCTTGTAGACAGTGATTTTTATCTATGGTATTTCCACTGCTTGTTTTCCTTAATTGAGACCAGATCTTTCAAGAGTGCAACACAGCACAATTATGGCAAGATAGGGCAAAGAAGTACAGGTAAAGAGATATAAGAAATTAACCCAGTGTGCAACTACCAGGTGCATCAGCAGTATTATAGCTTCAGGAGAAAAGGCTTTCATATTAACTGAGATACATTTGAAGGCTGGGTAAGGCTACACCTCCAAGTGGCTTTGGACTTTGTAAAAATTCCCTGCAGATGCAAAGGTTTTTAAAGTTTTGAGATAAAAGACCCACAAAAAATATATATTTTTTTTAAATATGCTTTAGAGATAAATTGGGGAATGCACTGAAAATCATAACATTTTGGTGGAAGGCTCATCTTAATTGCATTACTCTGTCCTGCCTGAGATAAAGGCACTGTAGACTGAAACGGGCATTTCTAGGCATAGGCAAACTAGACAACCTAGGGTGCCACCTCTAGGGAGGGCACTCACCATCCGCCCCTTAAAAATATGTATTTTTAATGATTATAAAAAAAAACCCAACACATTTCTTTTAGATTTAATTATTTTATGAATGCACACAATATGTTGTCTCCTTTTTTGGTTTGCTTTTTTCGCACACCTGCTGTTGCACCTTTATTTCGTGTTTTGAATAGTAAAATTAAAAAGTGTTATTTCCCCTGAAGATGGTGTTTTTTTGGGGGGGGGGCACAACTGCAGCAAAGTTACTTGTGGCCTCACATGCCAGTGTTCAATCAGAAGTTGTTTGTGACTTCTTACTAACGACAACATTGCCAGTCTTTACTGTCACTCTAGAGTAAATACCTGCTCCGTGGCCTTGAGGGTGACATCCTCTAATGCCAGAGCATTGAGCCCCTCCTGCTCAGGCAATGGAGCCACCATCTGAGCCCCGGCCGCAGCCACCTCCTGGAGCACAGCGACCACCCTTGTAAGCTGCCGCCTGCACTCTGTCAGGGTCTCCGACACCTGCCATTGGTGACATGACGTCAATCATTCAAATCAATCAACTGTAAATATATACCAATAATGGTTCCATTACGCAGCTCTTCAAATCTTACCAGTCCCATTTTAAATTAACCTTCATACTGGCATTAGAGCATATAGTCTATGATAACTTGCTGCATTTTGTATGTTAACCGCACAAACTTTGTGGATTCTCTGATCATTGGACCACAGTGATTGTCAGTACTCTTAAAAATCACACACTGTTAAAATAATCAAACACAAAAAATTAAAATAACTTTACCGCCTTTTGTCACACCTACAAGCAAGCACTGGGGACCCCCCACTGCATGTGTGTGTCTTATGTGTTCGTTTGTATCCCATACCTGTGGTCCATACTTGAGGGCAGCTGGGACCCCTACTGTGTCAGTTCCAGGCATGCGGCGACGGATCTTCTTACAGAACTGTTTGATGTCTGAGCAGGAGGTGTCAAGATCCTTCAGAAGGATGGTGAGGGTGGAACTCTCCTGACCTGCCGCCAGGAAGGCCCGCAGACGAGCCACCTCCACATGCATACAGTCCAGGGCACTCTGGATAAACTGGGGTTGGGATTTGAGTAGGAGTTGAGTTAACCACTTAATAAGTTGATCAAAAAAAAATTCAAAATTTTTTTTCCAGGTAAGAGAAAAACCAGTTCATTACAAGACCAAAATCATGGGTACATGGGCAAACGCAACAGTTTGACAGAGTTACCAGACAGTCATGCTGTTCAACCTCAGCTCTGTACTTTTTCCACTGATAGAGCATCAAGATGACAGAGACCTGAGAGGAGTAGGAGTGTCTGTGTAGCTCAAAGTACCTTGATGTGGTCAGCTAGCTGCACTGTGCAGTCCTCAGTATGCTCTAACAGGTAGATGTTGTACAGTTGCTGGAGAACAGAAAAGGAGTCTGTTAGAGGCGATAATTACAATTGTATTCAACCAAGGCATTTACTGGCATTTACTGACAAGCAGCAAATAAGATTTTGATTATATGGGTGCATATGAACATGCATCCATATAATCAAAGTACATACATGATAGTGCTTGATGGAATCTCAGTAGTTAGCATTATGCAAAAAGCTCTGCCGTAGTGGTTTTTATGTAAGAAAACCAAAATTCAACAAGCTGAGATACTTAAAAACCATAATTTCACAATCAAGTTTGACTTGCATACTGTGACAGATGCACCGTAATGTAGTACAATTGTGTCTTTTTTTTTTAAGAGACATTGCTATTCAGACCAGTGATGCATCATACTGTGTCTATAACATGCTAGTGTTTGGCATTTTTTATGCATCATGTGATTACAATGCACTAGGCTGCCAACAAACAGTAAAACAGCGAATTGAAATGAGTGTGTTAGGTTAATGCCTGAATGTCTCCATGTACAATCAGTAGTTTTTAAAACATAGCTAGGATATCCTGAAAAGCTCATGGTTTTAAAATCACTTTTGTTTTTACCTGGTAGTACTTGATGGCCTTGGTCAAGGGCTCCACCTGCACTGTCTCATCTAGCTGGTCTTTGTGCAGCAGGTCAATGAAGTAGTCCAGGGAGCGCTCATGGACGCTCATCTCTGAGTACAGCGTGCCCATCTGCTTAAACACCTCCACACTGCAGGTATTCAGAGCTCTGGACACAGCACAAAGGTGGGGGGGGGGCGCAAATCAATTACCATTACTAAAATTCTACTTTCTTAAATCATTAGGTCAATAGATGAAAAGGCGCCTGTTCGGGGGGAGGGGGAATAGCGTGATCCCCCTACGCACTACATCCCCCTGGCGAAACTCCTCACTGTCAGGTAAAAAGAAGTGGCTGGTGACGCCACATGTATTGGAGGAGACGTGGTAGTCTGCAGCCCTCCCCGCATCAGCAGAGGGGGTGGAGCAGCGACCGGGATGGGTCGGAAGAGTGGGGTAATTGGTCAAGTACAATTGAGGGGGAAAAAGGGGGGGGGGGAATCCACAAAAAAAAAAAAGTGGTGGCAGTTTGGAAAGATAGTAGGTAGAACACTGTCTCAGGGTGTACACATACTAGGTGATCCGTATCATGCCACAGCACGATTGACCCCCAAAGTCTAGTTCGTTTGACTATTGTCATCACTCCATACCGTGTGCAGGCACAGTTCAGCGTACCATGCCCTGGCTCATTTGAAGAGTTGGGCTCGGGCACGGTTCAGTTGGACTTGGGTACGATACGCATTTAGTGTGATTGCTAACCATGCCTGAGCGTGGAACTCGAATGCTATGACATCAATTATGCGACTGTCCTATTTAAAAAAAAAAACATGGTGGCACAATTTACTGAAAATCGTTGCATTGCATAAATAAGAAATCTGTAAGGGATGTAGGGCTGTCAAAATTAACCAAAAATGACATTCATTTATTCCTTCTAAAGAAAAACACATGGGTTCAAACCCATTCGAATGTATTTTTGCGCATTATGTCCATAAGAGGGCAAATCAATACGAGAGACATAACTACTTGTATCAGTGTATTTATTTCAATATAAACATCCATCCATCCAATATCCAAACCGCTTATCCTGCTCTCAGGGTCGCGGGGATGCTAGAGCCTATCCCAGCAGTCATTAGACAGCAGGTGGGGAGACACCCTGGACAGGCCGCCAGGCCATCACACACACACACACACACACACACACACACACACACAATCATAGCTTGGGGCAATTTAGCATGGCTGATTCACCTGACCTACATGTCTTTGGGACTGTGGGAGGAAACCAGAGCACCCGGAGGAAACTCGCGCACACACGGGAAGAACATGCAAACTCCACACAGAGGATGACCCCGGACAACCCCCAAGGTTGGACTACCCCAGGGCTCGAACCCAGGACCTTCTTCCTGTGAGGCAACCACGCTAACCACTGTGCCACCCGGTTCAAGTTAAATTTGACCATTTGTCTCTATCTTACCTTCAATTTTGTCTTGTTTGCTTGTGCCTCACCTCACAACTGGAGTCCCTACTTTTGAATATGGTGGAGGGTCCGGTGTAGGTCCCAACCACTCTGTCTCTGGCTTTAGCTCTGACTTTATTTCCTTCTTTTCCTGCTTTTTGCCCAAGGCAGTCCTTATTGCTCATAAACATGTCTTTTAAAAGATCTAAATTCCTACACATTACAAAATAAACAAGTAAAATAATGTCCTATACCGTAAAACTTCATTTAAAGGCCATAGACACCTCTCTCTCTCTCTCTCTCTCTCTCGTGGTTGGTGCTGGGGTGAGAAATGAGAACGCGCTGTCTTGGAGCAAGATGAATGATTCGGAATTGATGTGTTATTCGATAGCCAAATTTTTATACAGATTAGGTCATATTCATACTGTTTTAAATAAACAATTTGATGGTATTGTTGGTAAGCTAACTAGCTCACATAGCTTGCAAACGACTTTATCTCGAGGTTCCACAATTTTTCCATTTTCTGACCAAAATCCGAAGTATTTCCAAACGAAGCTTTTTAGATTGTTCGGAGTGAAAATCACTCTCTCTGCAGCCGAGTTGGGTTTTGAACTCTCTGCCAGCTTTACCACACGGTTGTTGTTGAATTATTCGCCCATTTCAGCTTGACCTAAATTTCATTTTCAACCAATGAAAGTGATATGGTGCGATTCCTGTCCATCATGCAGCGTATTCAGTGCAGCGGCCAAGGCCCTCATGAGAATTCATGAGGCAGACAGCCATGGTAGTGCTTTTTTTTTCCAACAAATATTAATTTTCACACTCGAACGTCTGGTTTTTTTTTACAATTAGGCTCCAGCATCCCCACAACCCTGACAGCAGGATAAGTGGTTTGGATAATGGATGGATGGATATATATATATTCGAATTTGGAATATTCATTGACAGCCCTAAAGGGATTTGAGAGGGTCATGTGTCACCATGCCCAAAACAACTCCAAATAAGTCACAAGTTAAATAAAAGCCTCCATTGTGCTATGCGAGAGTGCTTATCTTCAACACAAAAAGTCACATCATGATAATGTAAATGTGCCTGGGCCCGGAACCTTAAGCGCAATGTGAGCGTAGGCCAGAGGGGGAGTGAGATGAGCGGCTCATGCTTGGGCACGGTACAAAGCAACCGTGCCTAGTTGCCCTTCGGCTACAGTGTTCGTTAGATCTGTGATGCTGCTTACTGTTCGTATTTGTGCAGGGTGGCCTGCAACAGGATGAGTGAGTACACCAGTCCCGAGGCAAAGCTGAGCTGTTCCCCTGGAGGTCCCCTCATTCGGGTTTCCTGCACGGGATTCCCGTCGAGGTCAAACTTCTCCTGAGCCTGTTTACTGATCAGCTCAGCCTGCAGGATGGGGAACACATATGCACGCACGCACGCACACACACACACACGTTAGAGACATAGGCAGATCAAGTAAAATTAAATCATGGACGCTTGGGTACACACACACATTCCCTTTTGTAATAAACACACATGCTTAACAATTAGCTTTAAGGCTTCTTCTAGCTAGTCTACTAGTTAAATTAGGCTTCAAACAGATATCAGTATTTTAGCAACTGTTGAGACTAACTGAATCAGGCCACACAAATACTGTTGTATGTAAAATACCAAATCAAGCCTCCTACCTTACAGATGAGCCTGGGGATGAGCAGGAGCACTAGGACACAGTCATGGTCTCCTCCATGGCGGAGGAAGGAGTCAGGCATGAAGGAGGTGAGAAGGGAGACCTGCCTGTTTGACTGGGCCACCTCCATCTTCCTCAGCTCCATCTCAATGGCCTATACACACATACTGGGATTACTACTCTTATTACGAAGGAAGTGAAGGCCATTGACTACCTTAAACTGCCCACTGTACACTACAGCTCCACACATCACTGTTGCAAACCAGTAATGCATTACCAACACAAACAGCATCTTATCTATCGGACAGACAGACAGCCTTGTGTGACAGTTACACCTGTAGGCTACTTTAATAGCACAAGCGGCCTATACATGTATACTAGGAGAAAGTCAGAATCAGAATCATGTTTACTGGTCATGTAGGTTTGCACATACATGGAATTTGACTGTGGTTTCATGGCTCTCTCAGTGTACTTAGCATAGAAATATTGCCACTGCAATTAAAAGCTGCATTTCAGATTCTTCTTCCTGTGCTATAAATTCTTTATTGGCTTTTTTAATGAAAACATTTCAAAATCTTGAACTTTAATATTCATTTAGAGGAACAGAATGTAATTAAAATGGTAAATTCATACCAAAATACACATTCAGTACCTGAACATGATGACAGATGCCTCTCTTACCTTGGCGTAGGCTTTGGTCTCTGCAAACTTGATCTTGAAGTCAAACAGCTCAGCGGGAGGCTGCTGGACCTGCTCCGCGTTGGCACTCTGCTGGCTCGTCAGCTCTCTGTTGTCCTCCTAGAACTCACAGAAAACCACAAGGACATATAGCCAGGCACACGTGCACGCGCGCACGCACACACACACACACACACACACACACAAAACGTATCAGAGAACACTTTCGTTTATGTTCTGTTGATAATCAGCCATTAAATTCACGACAGTGTACATTTCAATGTATGGAACCACCTGGTCACCTACCTGTAACCTAGTGGTTAGCTCTCTATATTTGCTGATGGTCTGCTGGTAGTCGGCTACAGTCTCCTGGGCCGCTTCCACCCTCTTCTGGGCTTCTCGGACTTTGGTCGTGCTCATGTCCAACTGCTCCCTCAGCTCCATCTCCGTCTCCCTGGAATTCTCCTGGAGCTCATCATTCATCTCATTGATTGCCTCCTGTTGGTGGAGGAAGAAAGGTCAAGGTTCAGATACTTGCTAAGGACTACATGGAATGCAAGAGCAATATTTCACCACTGTTGATTTATCTAATCAAGGTCTCTGTTGACATTTAGGACAAGGGGCACATTTGACAACTTAGGAAGAAGATTTAGAGCTGGTTCAGAAGAA
Source organism: Lampris incognitus (assembly GCF_029633865.1). Taxonomy (NCBI): domain Eukaryota; kingdom Metazoa; phylum Chordata; class Actinopteri; order Lampriformes; family Lampridae; genus Lampris; species Lampris incognitus. The sequence continues at coordinate 17,889,247 of NC_079230.1, forward strand.
AGTTATATTTTAAACCAGATAAACAGTCATATGTTCACTGGAGATAATCAAACAGAGTACTGTAAAATGATTATGAAATAGAAACTGTTAATTTCACAAATGTTTGGCTTGAAGATTCAGGAGCCTTCGGCAAACATTGGGACTGAATCTTTACTTACTTCTATGTAGGACTACATAATATCAATGACACAAAAGCATTAAAGAAAGATGGATAACATGCATGTAAGGCCACCACAAACAACGATTAGACTGACCAGATCCGTGACGGTCTCACGCAACTCTCTAACTTTCTCCTCCAGGTCCAGGTTCCTCTCTGTCAGAGTCTCTACCATCTCCTCTGACCCAAGGGCAGCATCCACCTGGTGCACAAGCACATGAACACAAAATCAGCAAGCAAGCGTGCACACACACATACACACACACACAAAGTTCACTTGGCAGAAGATGTGTAATCCTTACAGACACACAATTAAAAAATTGAGCAACAAAATTATGGTTAATTTCATAATTTCCTGCAGGGAATAAACTGTCCTCCCTACTCATTTGAATGCTCAAAATAAGGAGGAAAGCAGTTGCTTAAACTGAACTAGACTGTTTCAATTTCAACTTCGTTTCTTAGGATATCAGGGGAGTATAGTATCAGGAAACTAGTACTAATGCTCTTTCTCCAACAACTTCTTCACATCAAAAGCCCCCCCCCCCCCAACCCTGGCCCCTTCTCTTTTCAGATTTAACCTGTTCTTTCAGTTCATCGATAGTAGCCTCAGCCTGCTTCATATCTTCCTGAAGTTTCTCCTTCTGACTCCTCAGAGTCTCCAGCTCAGAGTTGTTCTTCTCCATCTGCTTCTGCAGCTTCACATGCTCCTGCTTCTCCGACGCAGACAGGTCACGCATCCTGCCAAAGAAAGGACAGGCATATTTATAACATGTCACAAATGCGCGCGCGCGCGCACACACACACACACACACACACACACACTCACTCTCTCTCTCGCTCGGTTGAGTTTTGCATGTCTTGATTTGCTAATAATGCAAAAGATGCAATCAATTGCATTCATCTCTCACTTACTTACCTGACCAGCGCATCCTTCAGCCTACTGTTCTGCTCCTCCGCCTGTCTGACGTGGTAACTGGAAGCAGCACCGTCTGAGCCTGGAGGGAGGAAGAGGGGAAGAGAGAGAGCGTTTGTAGATGGGAAGGAACAACAGAAAAGGAGAAAACCAAGGATGGTGAAAGATGTGAGCTGTAGAAATTAATAAACACTGTGCATACACCAATGACTTAAACTCATGGCATAAAGGATCAAAAGTGGTTTTGGATAATCTAAAATGTTAGAGCTAAACGCTGTCTCTGTAAAGGAAAAAAACTATCCACCATAAACTCTCTGAAATGTAATTTTCTTTCACCATCATGTAAGACGTCTTTGGTTTGAGCATTTCTTTGTTTTCATCATAAGACTGCATGAAAATATAGCTAATATTACCCATCTTGGCCCACTCCGTTTCCCTCACTATCTCTCCTCTTACATACCTTTCTCTTCGATCTCGTGTTTTAATATCTCCAGGTCCATAGAGAGCTCATCCACCTTCTCTTTCAACGAGTCTACCTCCACTTGCAGTGACTCTGCCCGCTCCTCTGCCATCTCCTTATCCAGTGTGGCCATCTCTATGGCATCTGCTGTGTCTGACATCTCCTCCATGTAGTGCTCCTTCGCCTCCTGTGCCTCACGAGCTTCCTGGAGAAGGAAGGAAAGAACTCTTTCTGACAAATATCTAAAATACTGTATGTGATAAAAGCATTTATTACTTTTCCTCTGTGCTTGGCAAGCTTCCACTGTGAGAATACATGTGTAACCCCCCGTGAGATTTGTTGTTTTAAAGAGCCATTTGCTAGCAGATCCCCACAAAAACTTCTTGCTGTATGGGTGTCTTCATTCTTACATTTTTTAAACCAACAGACATGTTATGCATCAAATTGTTCAACATTTTCTGCTGAATCAAATGATGCCAGAGTCGAAGCAATTGCACCTCTACTTTTCCCGTGACAAGCTTTGTAAGGGCGGCTCCGCCATGTCAAAAACAGGCTTTTCCATCAGAAACTTGCTTTAAAGGCTCTTTATTTCTGTGTTCAATCCCACAATTTGAAACAAACATACACGTTATATATCAAAAATGTTCAGCATTTTCTGCTCAATCGAATGGTGCCAAGGACGAAGCAAACTCACCTCTACTTTTGACACTTTTTTTTACTACTTTATTAATCCCCGTGAGGCAATTCTTTTTCTGCATTTAATTCATCCTAGCTGTGTAACTAGGAGCAGTGGGCAGCCGCCGTGCAGCACCCGGGGACCAACTCCCAATTCGTCTTGCCATGCCTCGGTCAGGGGCACCAACAGGAGTATTAACCCTAACATGCATGGCTTTTTCATGATGGGGGAAACCGGAGCACCTGGAGGAAACCCACACAGACACGGAGAGAACGTGCAAACTCCACACAGAGGACAACCTGGGATGACCCCCAAAGTTGGACAACCCTGGGGTTTGAACCCAGGACCTTCTTGCTGTGAGGCGACAGCGCTAACGACTCACAGCAAGACTAACGACTGGGCCACCCTCGGAGCAGCCAGGAGCACACACCAGTCAGGAATACAGAAACTAAAGTTTTATCAAGAGAAAAATATTAAAAATTGTCCCACTTAAAACTAATAAGCACTCAGAGTGTATTACTTCCAACTACAGCTGTGTCAATCCTCAATTAGGTATTTTATTTATAGAAAATGTTTTAATTTGCTTCTGGCTCTAAATCAAAATACACACATATGTGTATTTTATGACTAAAATAAACATAAGTAAAAGGTCAAAAAGGTCAAAAATACTCTCTTGCAAAATTCTCTGAAGTAACTGTCCAAAAACCCCACTCTTCTGAGTCGTTCCGGTCGCTGCTCCACCCCCTCTGCCGATCCGGGGAGGGCTGCAGACTACCATATACCTCCTCCGATACATGTGGAGTTGCCAGCCGCTTTTTCACCTGACAGTGAGGAGTTTCGCCAGGAAGATGTAGCGCATGGGAGGATCACGCTATTCCCCCCAGGTCCCCCTCCCCCTCGAACAGGCACTCTGACTGACCAGAGGAGGCGCTAGTGCAGCGACCAGGACACATACCCACATCTGGCTTCCTGACCGACCAAGCCGGCGGTAACATGGGTATTCGAACTTGTGAGCCCCGTGTTCGTAGGCAACGGAATAGACTACTACTCTACCCGGACGCTCATTGGGTTGGTTATTTAAAATTAGAATGATAAGTATTAAGTGTAATATTTGAACCCATACCCCCACCCCCTCTTGTCCATTTCTAATTTACCCCAGTAACTGATGCTGAATAGAGGGGCTGGGTACTACATGTGTTTGATTAACAATCCTGTTTGCACTTCTCAGCAATTTGATGTGATGAATTATTTTTTCATTGGACCTAACCCTCCTGGACTCTGATGTATTTTGCAGATGTTGGCTTGTGTTACATTTTATCTCAAAAACAATCCATGAATGGTAATTTTTACGTGCTACCTATCTTTGTACAATCTGCAGCAAAATCTGGTTTTAAACTTCAATCTACAAGCCCATTCCACATTAAGCAAATTCAACAATCCAACCATCTTCCTTAGAGCCTAATATACCTTCTTGGCCTCTTTGAGTTGTTTCTGCAGCTCTGCCTGCTGCTCCTGCATCTTGGTCTTCCACTCCTGAAGCTGCTCAAGCTGGATCTTGTGCTTCTCCAGTTCCTTAAGCTTGGCCTTGTCCTCAGTCCGCTTCATCTTCAGCGTCTCCAGCTTCTCCTCCAGGTCCTTCACCTGGGCTCGTAGGGACTCCTCTTCCTGAGAAACAAGGATCGATAGATGGATGGATAGATAGCAAGAGAATGGGAGTCAGTCTGTGTTATCAGTACAATGCAGACATATGCAACAGTCTAAGCATGTTGATTTTAACAAAATTGTAAGATTTGGCTTCATGTATTTCATCTCCAGGGCTAGACGAGTATTTAAGAATGTTTTCCCAAGGTAGAGAGGGCAGATGATGACTAGGACAAACGACGCATCCCTCTGATTCCACCATCAACAACACAGGTCAGGCTCATTCCTCTAAATTGCACCGTGCATTATTTATATCTTAATAATTCCCCAAAGTTAAGCCACAGGTCCTTGAGCATCTGAATTAACTCACCCTCCCAAAAGAGTACAGATATAGCTTAAACAACACCATTTGCAGCAAAACAGAAAGTACATCAGAAGAAGGGGAAAAGTGCATACAGCCACTTCAAAAGGTGGTAGGGGCCAACACTGCCCATTTCCATTGTCTCAAAAACTTAAAACAATGCATCAGCATGACAACAGAATCAAGCACTGGGAGGACTTTTTTTGGGCCATTATCAGGGGATGAGGAGTAGAGCTAGATGTCGTTTTAGGGTTGTTAGTAAACTTGCTGTGCCACATATATAATCAGCATGCATACAGCCATTATGTGATAACTATACCTGCTTTGACATGGCAGGTTCCACCTGGTCACACAATGGTAAAGATGGAACAGGACAGGCTTATAAACAAATTGTATGCAATGATAACAATATGATACGGCATAACAAAAAGTCAAAAGTGGAAGGATTGCAATAATTGGCAATAGCTTAAAATAATAGCATCTTACTATAATCTGAAATGACTGAATGTGTAATGAAGGTTTCACACTGACAACATGAAGGTCTTTACGAGCCGATTCAACTACGCTTTCAGTTTAGCAAACAGTTAAATACACTGCTCAAAAAAATAAAGGGAACACATAAGCAATGCGATGTAGCTCCAAGTCAATCACACTTTTGAGATATCAACCTGTCCAGTTAGGAAGCAACACTGATTTGTGACTCAATTTCACCTGTTGGTAAATTGTCTAATTTCCACCAGGTTTAAATTAGACAATTTGCAAGACAACCCCTATAAAAGGAATGGATTTGCAGGTGGTGGCCACAGACCATTTGCCTGCCCTCATCTTTTCTGGCCGATCTTTGGTTAGTTTTTCATTTTGCTAGTGCCCTCACCACTAGAGGTGGCATGAGGCGGTATCTGCAACCTACAGAAGTTGCTCAGGTAGTGCAGCTCATCCAGGATGGCACATCAATGCGTGCTGTGGCAAGAAGATTTGATGCGTCTCCCAGCACAGTGTCCAGAGCATGGAGGAGGTACCAGGAGACAGGCCAGTACACCAGGAGACGTGGAGGGGGCCGCAGGAGGACAACAACCCCGCAGCAGGACCGCTATCTGGTCCTTTGTGCAAGGAGGAACAGGAGGAGCACTGCCGGAGCCCTACAAAACGACCTTCAACAGGCCACTAATGTGCAGGTTTCTGCTCAAACAGTGAGAAACAGAATGCATGAGGATGGTATGAGGGCCCGATGTCCACAATTGGGGCCCGTGCTCACAGCCCAACACCGTGCAGCCCGATTGACCTTTGCCAGAGAACATCTTGGTTGGCAGATTCGCCATTGGCGCCCTGTGCTCTTCACAGATGAGAGCAGGTTCACACTGAACACATGTGACAGACGTGAGAGAGTCGGGAGACGCTGTGGAGAACGTTCTGCTGCCTGCAACATCCTCCAGCATGACCGGTTTGGCGGTGGGTCAGTGATGGTCTGGGGAGGCATATCCTTGGAGGGCCACACAGACCTCTACGTGCTAGCCAGAGGTACCATGACTGCCATTAGGTACCGGGATGAGATCCTCAGACCCATTGTCAGACCATATGCTGGTGCAGTGGGCCCTGGGTTCCTGCTCATGCATGACAATGCTCGTCCTCATGTGGCCAGAGTGTGTCAGCAGTTCCTGTATGTCGAGGGCATTGATGCTATGGACTGGCCTGCACGTTCCCCAGACCTGAATCCAATCGAGCACCTCTGGGACATCATGTCTCGTACCATCCGCCAACGCGATGTCGCACCACAGACTGTCCAGGAGTTGACCGATGCCCTGATCCAGGTCTGGGAGGAGATCCCTCAGCAGACCATCCGTCGTCTCATCAGGAGCATGCCCAGACGTTGTAGGGAGTGCATACAGGCACGTGGAGGCCACACACACTACTGAGCCTCATTTTGAATCGTCTTGAAGAATTTCCACAGAAGTTGGATCAGCCTATGTTCTCATTTTCCACTTTGATTTTGAGTATGATTCTGAATCCAGACCTTAATGGGCTAATGATTTTGATTTCCATTGATCATTCTTAGGTTATTTTGCTCTAAACACATTCCTCTGTCTAATAAATAAAGATTTTCAGCTGAAATATTTCATTCATCGAGGTCTATATTGTGTTTTTTAGGTGTTCCCTTTATTTTTTTGAGCAGTATAGAAACCACAATGTGTCCCAATACTTGACTGTATCGTCCTTGATACAAAAGTATAAGTCTATGAACAATATCAAAAGTTCTGGATTTACCGTTTATCTTACTACAGCTATCACTTTCAATTACACTTTAAGACTGCAAAATGAACTGCACAACAGAGAAAAAAAAAAATCAAGAAAAAAAAACCCACTGGCCTCAAGTTGACAGAAACTCACCTTGCTTGGGGTAGCAGGGGCCGGGCTTGCTGTTGCAGCGGGCAAAGGGCTTGGCTGGGGTATAACAGGGGCTGCAAGGGCCCCCTGGGAAGAAAGGTCAACCTCGCTGATGACATTGCTTGACAAAGAGGAGGACAGACTGGCCCGCTGTGTCTGAGGCGAAGGAAGAAGGGAGAGAGAGAAAGAGAGGAAAGGGCAGGAGTGTAGTGGAATGGGGAAAGAGCGAGATTAGGAGAAAAAGAGGGGAGATAGATGGAGATGGCAAGGAGGGGTTAAGAGAAAGCAGTGACAGGCAGGGGAAAGAAAAGAGCAATGATAGAATGAGAGGGGGAGGGAGGGCATGAGAGAAAAATCATTAAAATCAAACGTAGAGCAGCGATGGTTGGAAGTGGAAAAAAACCTAAGCGTTTTCATAACACCCACATATCAGAACAAGTATATCTCCCAGAGTGAACATCTAGTTACCCAGAGAGTGAACATCCTATCCAAGCTGGAGGTAACATGGGGATTCGAACTGGCGATTCCCGTATTGGTAGGCAAGGGAATAGACCGCTACCCTACCTGATTACTCCTATAGTGGAGTATAATTAATTGAATAACTTCATGCGCCAAACCAAAAATTTCACCACCCTGGTGTCCCTGATGACGGAAGCTGGTCTAAAGACACAGATCTACAGTAGGTTCAGAGTGAGTTAGCTTCTAAAGCAAGAATGGAAAAATGCTACACCCGTGCCACTGAGGACAAGTTCACTGCTTTTCTTTGACAAAAGAGCTCAGCACCTTGGTGAGGACAGGACAGTCAAGATACACTGAGGTGATGGACCATACCATGAACAATGAGGGGACGCGGCTGGGTGGGCGACCGAAGAGGGAGGGGAGGGAAGTGGCTGAGGTGAGGCGACCTGGCGTGTTCCACTGTCGTAGTGCAATCACAGTGACTGTTAGGACTCAGACGCTGCGAATGCTGTCGTCACTGCCTATGCTGTCCCTACAGACATACTCTGCAACTTTTCTCTCACACATTCTAACATCATTCATGATCAGTATGGAAATATGTGTTCATGTATTCATAGAAAGATAGAAAAAAATACATAAACCTAGCTCAAATTGCTTGAGAAACAATCTTTTTTGTAGGTGCATACTTTCCAGTTGACAGATGTATAGCTTGAACTTTATTCGGGGTTTTTTTTCCCCCCTTTTCTCCCTAATTGCCAATCACCCTATTTTCCGAGCTGTCCCGGTAACTGCTCCTCCCCCTCTGCCAATCCAGGGAGGGCTGCCGACTACCAGATGCCTCCTCCGATACACGCGTAGTCGCCAGCCGCTTTTCACCTGACGGTGAGGAGTTTCACTAGGGGGACGTAGCGCGTGAGAGGATCACGCTATTCCCCCCCGTTCCCCCTCCCCTTTGAACAGGCACCCTGACCAACCAGAGGAGGCATTAGTGCAGCAACCAGGACACATACCCACATCCGGCTTCCCACCTGCAGACACGGCCAATTGTGTCTGTAAGGCCGCCCGACCAAGCCGGAGGTAACATGGGGATTCAAACCGGCGATCCCTGTGCTGGTAGGCAACGGAATAGACCACTATGCTACCCGGGCGCCCCCATTATTCTTTTTTTTTTTTTTAAAAGAAAAGGATTGTACTCTGTTTTCTATTTTTCCTATTAAGCATTTCTGCAGTTACTATTATCAATGACATGTGATTACGCAAGCCCCAAAAATGTTTGTTGTGTCAAGTATCAAATTCTATGTCACATTATAGCTTGTAATAAAATGCACTTATTCTATGAATCTCGAATGTGTGAAAATAAAATCTGCGCCTACTCTTACACAATAACTGTCATAAAGCTTTACTACAAACACTTCTCACACCATCACATTAATTTTAACATTTCCCAAAATCTTAATAAACTTATTTTATGGCTTATTAACCTCTGATGCTACAGCCTGTTGCTGCAGTGTTTCTGGAGGCATCCAGAAACTCAATTTTAATATCGCATCGTGAGTCAATCAATTTTACCTGTCATGATGTTTTTTCTGTTGTAAAGCAAATTAACTGTCATCTTAATTTCCTTCAAACCTGCCGTGGCTGCATTGTCCCCAAGGTTATTCCATACTTTACCTTCCACTTTTCATGCTTACTGACCGATTAATCCTACTTCACATAATTAATGGCATTTTAAACACATTTGCTATGCTACCTTTATTTATATATCTTCGATAGATGACACATTATTTTGATTACCTGATATACCCAATTCCAACACCCTGTGACAGACTAATGTACCACTCCATAACAGTCTCTAAATTAGGATTTTGCACTTATTAAGATGATCATTCCCTACAGAGGCTGTAGCCACAGTGATAGGGTTACTATAATAACTTCAGAAACTCTAAAAAGTACATAAATTGACAGATAAACGTTCCAGGTATTTGCTTCTTTAACTTGCCAAACACTTGAACACCCTCAACAATTGAGGACATCAGTACCATATTACAACTTTCACAGGTTCTCGCAGTGACTGAGCCGGATGATAAGATTTTTTTTGTTCTTCGTTTTTTTACATCCCCCCCCTTTTCTCACCACTTGTATCCAGCCAATTACCTCACTCCTCCGAGCCGTCTCGGTCGCTGCTCCACCCCCTCTGCCAATCCGAGAAGGGCTGCAGACTACCACATGCCTCCTCCAGTACATGTAGAGTCGTCAACCGCTTCTTTTCACCCGACAGTGAGGAGTTTCACCAGGGGGACGTAGCGCATGGGAGGATCACGCTATTCCCCCCAGTTCCCCCTCCCCCCTGAACAGGCAGCCCGACCAACTAGAGGAGGCGCTGCCACAGCAACCAGGACACATACCCACATCCGGCTTCTCACCCACAGACACGGCCAATTGTGTCTGTAGGGACGCCCAACTATGCTGGAGGCAACACGGGCATTTGAACCAGAATCCCCATGTTGGTAGGCAAAGGAATAGACCGCAATGCTACCTGGATGCCCCGAGATGATACGATTTCTTACAGAGAAGGGAAGTTTAAAGGAAAACAAAAAAAACACTTAAAATTCAACAAGAAAATGGATGGCACTGAGTGTTTGCCCCCATGGCTCCTTTGTTGCCCTTTGACCTCACAGCAAGACAAGCTCACCTTGGCAGAGCGACGGGTAGAGGACTGAAGTAGGGAAGGGGATAAGTTGCATACAGGACATAGAAGGACAAGCGTACATGTGTACACTCTCACACACACACACACACACACACACACACACACACACACACACACACACACACACACACAGGAGAAGAGGCAAGGGAAGAGGTTAGCAACACACAGGAAACATCCTCATTGTTAGTCTGTACATGTACAAATCATAACTCTGAAGGCCGTACACACTGTGCACCTAAACTAAAACTTGATTTATGACTCAAGCCATGAGAGAAGAGAAAAAAAAGTGGAGTTGTGCAATCACAATGACAGCACAAAGGACAAGTTCAGCTGACTCAAGAGGAACTGAGGATATGTTTAGACCACCTGGTACAAGTGACCCACTTCTGATTTTTTGCTCAGATGTGGCACAGATCAGATATGTATAACGACTGTGCAACCAGGAAGGAAAAAAAAAATCACATGGACTCATACGTTTTCAAATCTGATTTTGACCACATGTATACGTGGAAATAAATCAGACAGGAAACTGAGATCTGCCATGACAATGTAACCACAATGATCAGATTTTTCAGGTCATTGCGAATCGCACATCATTCAAAATGCGACACTCACACTCTTGTTGTATATTTTGAATGATGTGGTGTACACATGCGGATGTTTTTTCTCCCCACATTGTTGATCACACTCCAGTATAGAACTACATGTGAGCGCATGAATCAGATGTGAGTCGCTTAAAAATACATGTAAACAGGCGGTCAAAAAAAAAATCAGATATAGACAACAAATCGGAACCGGGCATCAATGCCTGCAGTTTAAACATAGTGTAAATGTAATGACCCAAACAACATGCTGGACACCTCCACCAGAAAATAAAAAGGAAGACCAAAAAGAAAAAAAAAATGTCTGCAACACAAAACACGGTGCATGAATATCACCATGAGAGTGAATATGTATAGATAGATAGATGCTTTACTGTCACTGCATATCAAACACAATGAAACTTATTGTGGCAGCAATCCACTCCACTTAGCAGCATATATAAATATATGAATAAAATATAAAATTCAGAGAAGTCAGTGATGAAAAAGATGTCTATCAGTGTAATCTGTGAGTGATGTCGGATGTCCCGTGCAGAGGTAAACAAATATCAACATGCCAGCTGAACATCAACAATGACTATCTTGAAATGGGATTTGCAGCCACCCTGACGAAGGTTAATGTGATGGAATTGAAAGTTTCTACCTTCTTAAGGTTCACAGCTGTCTGCAAAAGCTATTTGGAAAAACAAAAAAATTACAAATCCAAAAGGTTACGGCGCAAGGGAACAAACTGGGGGGAGTAAAATTAAGGCGGGAGGAATCTGAGGTTGTTCAACCTAACCCTCTACTCAGTACAGAGTACTGCAAAGACAAGAGGAAATGGCAACCAACAAGTCCAAGGTAACATCCCAACTTCCTCAAATGAATTCAGTTACTTTCTATGTGTTAACTAATCCAGTCTAACATAATTAAACCAATTTGATTTGGCAAAAAAAAAGAAAGAGGAAATCTCGCCCCACATCTCATTCTATACAGATTTAAGATAGAAACACTTCAATGAACTATCCATCCACGTCTATTCAAATATAAAACTAGAAGTCATATAATCTGTGCAGACATGAATCAGCATTCAATCACCTTCAAAACCAAAATGTACAAGAGCACAGCTGTTTGCTGTATTTTGAGGGGAAATAAATGGCAAATGCTGCGTTACCTGTTTGGTTGTTTTAGGGGTCTCAGGTATTTCTAGGGAAGAAAGGAAATACATAGAGAAGCATTATTAAATGATGCAAGGAGGTATCAGTTTGTGCACTGCATGGAACACGTGACACGCCTAGTAAATAGAGTGGGCTTATGGAATGAAAAAAGCTGAAATAACAACTGCTCCACCTCTCTGGGTTATAAAACATGTGTACATGTCCCAAAGGGTGAATCACAGAAATCTGGACAGAATGCAATTGATTTTAAATCTATCTCATAGCTCTTGGCCTACCCTTAAATCTGGGTAACTTGGACACAACAGATTCGGGAGCGTCTGGTGAGGTGGCACTGGAGCCCTCTTCCACGACTTGGATCTATATGGACACAAAGATTTGACCAGAGTGGCAAGCAAATGTTTTTCTCTGGCCTTCCACTTAAACACATTGTCAATACATGGCTGATGACAAAAAAAAATCCATATGAAGGCCACGTCATGTATCCTAAATTGTGTCACATTGCCTTCTTTATGTGTGTGTGTGTATATATATATATATATATATATATATATATATATTCCATTATCCAAACCACTTATCCTGCTCTCAGGGTTGTGGGGATGCTGGAGCCTATCCCAGCAGTCATTGGGTGGCAGGTGAAGAGACACCCTGGACAGGCTGCCAGGCCATCACAGGGCCGACATGCACACGTACACACACATTCACACCTAGTTATTACAGCACAGATCTTTTTTTTACCTGGGACTGCCTGACAAATATCCCATGGTTTTCCTCACAGGTGAAGTAGCGTTTCCCCTGCACGGTGCCATCATTCTTGCCTTTGGCGTCGTCCAGGATGACACCCACCCATTTCCCTGTGGCAAAAAGGGTGGCACCCACATAGGCAACAGTGCCACGGTGACCCTTCCCTATCACCTCCACTACGGAACCCACCTTTGAGATGAAAGGGTGAGGAGAAGATAAGGGAAGATTGTAAGACATTGCATGAGATAAGTGAAATATCTCCAGATAATTTTTTGATGTGAACTGATGTGTTGAAAATCAGAAAGATATGTATAGGTCTTGGAAAACTCAATCCAAATTGCACAACACGCAGCTATCAAAGTGGCCTACCTTGGCAGGCTTACCACTCTCCACCGCTCCTCCACTGCTCATTTTGCTGATCAAGGGGCTGGTCAGCTATGGAGGTCAAATGGACACAGACATGGCAAGTGGGATGAGAGTGCAGGGTAGGGCAGCGTGAGTGTGAGGAGAGGGACAGAAATGGGTGAACAGAAGAGGATAGAGGATGAGGGTAGGAGGAGAGATGAGGAAAAAAGGAGTGAAAGGTGAGAGAGGGACAGAGGACAGAAAAACAGGTGAAGAGCGGTGGAGGGCAGAAGGAAAGGAGAGAAACAGTGATGAAAGAAGGGGCAAGACAGACAAAAAGAGGTCACTGAAGGTAAAAGGAAATTATTTTTCACAAAAAGATTGTCTTTGTTTAATCAGATGTTACATTATATTACATTACAGTCATTTAGCCGACGCTTTTATCCAAAGCGATTTACAATAAGTGCATTTAACGTAGGAAATCAGAACTACTAGTCATCAGAGGTCATAAGTGCATCTAAACAAGCATCCAAGAGCAAAACCAGTGCTAAAGTAAAAGTACAAGAATGAGGTTTTTTTTTTAAAGGGTGACTACAATAAGTGCTAAGAACAAGTAACAGGGTAGTAGTTCTTGAAGAGGTGAGTTTTCAACCTGCGTCGAAAGATGGGCAGCGACTCCGCTGTCCTGACATCAGTGGGGAGTTCATTCCACCACTGATGTCAGATGTTCCATACATTAAGGGGAAATGTGAGAACAAAATGGCTACCAGACCTTGGGGTGGGCCATATGTCAATCTTAGAAATCCTTAGTTTAAATGTTTGTCAGTTTTCACAGAAAAATAATGAACATCTGCATATTACATCATGGGTCTACAATATACGGTCAGCTTGCATTCCTAACTGTTAAAACAGTGGTTTACATCCACTGCTTTCACCAAACTTTCACAGCATAGTTTTCCTTCCAGCCCATCCCTCACAGATACGCTCAACCAATGGTATGATACAGAGCAGTCAATTTAAAATCAAATCTTGAATAGAATATATTGAATAAATCCACTTCGAATGGTGCCGTTTGCCTCTACCTACTTCTGAAACCTAAAATTATTAAGAGTATAGCTCCATGTGAGATCAATATAGCCATTTAGAAATAAAAGACCTGATGGTAGAACAAAAATTCTCCTCTATTGTTACTTGGAAAGCTTTTGACTTTCAAAATCTGCAACTATCTATAGCAGTCATTTGAAAAATTTGCAAAAGATAAGACAATAAGACCACTGTCCATTGTGAGAGATGCAGTCGAAAGTAGACTTGGACAAGCCACATAAAGGTGAGATTTTATACTTTATTATAAACATTTTCAAACAATATGTTCCACTTGGGTAACAGAAAAGGGTTCAAGGATTTCTGAAAGCTTATCAGATTGGCAAATTTCAATCGGGAAACCTTGCCCAACCCAAATCAGAAGTGCAGCAAAGTGTGCAAAACAAGTTTTCCAGAAAATTGTTAATGCGTTCCCATGGGACTTAAATTCATGCAGTGGTTTGTGCTCATCCAAAAGGGACTACAATTTTCCTAGCCAGAGTTGCACTATATAGGAGGCATCTAGTTTTCAGTAACTACAGCTTTTCAATAACTTTTCAAATAAAAAATAATGAGATAGCTAGATATCATGAATTGTCTAAATCAAAAAAATTCTAAAAAATTGTTATAAATTTTGTTTATCACAAACCTACAAACTATCCCTATATACAACAATTTCAGCCAGTGTAAATGTCTTGATGCATTCTCAATAATCCAGGTGAGGAAATCCCATAAAGTTGAATGAGTTCATGGGAGAAACGTTTCATCCCTCATCTAAGTGACTTCGTCACTCTCAGCTGACTCTAGGTATCCCAACCACACAGTTGCATAATGACCAAAACCGGCGATCGGTTTCATATGCAAATGCCGAGACCATTAATTAAAGTTACAATGGCCACATGTACAATTCACAAAGGATTGGGTAATAGCTGCAATAACAGCATTGTAAGATGCATTGTAAACAAGTAATGTCTGTTTACTTGATGATAACGTCAACATCCTTGCTTTATGAACTATTTCACCTCCTACTTTTCCAGCCCAAGTCATGAGAAGAGATGGGAGCCAATGCTGATCAGTAACAGAGGAAGCCGCAGGCCACACAAAACACATCAATGCATTCACACTGTCATATGGTCTTAGTAGCAAGAGGCAATCTAAAAAAAACAAGCAGTCTCTGTCTTGTTTATACAAAGGATCTCATTCAAGATGAACTGGGACACGAGTAGACAATACAACACTTTAAAGAAGTCATGAGGACATGTTAACTTTATGCTGTTAGGTTTTAATCCACAGGGCAGAAAGCTGGATAGACTAGCCTCGTCGTTGCTTCAACCTATTTTCAATTAAGCTGTAGGTTCAAAAAGAGAAGGCTTTGCAGCCACCTATGAAATCAAAACCATCTATGATGAATGGAAGCAACAGCATGCCTTATGCTTACACAGAAGACTTCATCTTCATTTCACGATCATCTCTAGTGACCCATCCTACGTTCTTACTATCAAATACTGTCACTTAGTAAAAGAGACGATGATGAATCCTACATCCACTACATGGTGAGTTCCACAGGTCTATTTTGTTTCTTGTCACTTTTAGGATAATTTCAGCTGCAGTCTATCAGTCACAATTAGCAGTAGCCTATCATGCCTAGGAAGATATTATTATTTGAAATTTAATGTTTATGGTACTCACCCTTGGCGTATACGAATGTCTCCTGTTCATCGCCATGGTGGCTGTGTTAGAAAACTACACCTCCACTTTTAAGATACAGCTTAAGTGCTATTCTGGCTCTACCCTCCTCACTCCTTCCAAAAGATGGAGAGAGATAGACGGACAAAACAAGGCGGGTCTATGAAAGGGATCCAATGATGCATTCAAACGTCACGGCTGATTTGAAAATGTCAATAGACCCGCAACGTGCACTTGCTGTCCTCCACATATTCATGTATGTTCTACATATATATGTGACAAACAGTTGGGCACGTACTTGATAACTGAGAAAAGACCATCACTTTTTATCCTAACATTTCAATTCAATTACAGCTTACTGACAGCTGACACTAAACTACAATAGCCAAAATAGAAATACTCCATACTTCACCAAGGAGTAAAGGGTAGTGTAATAGTTACGGAAACCTTATTCTACTAACTTTTAAATCTTATACTCTCATTTGTATGACCCAACTTAACTACTTGTTAAGTTAATCTGTCCTCCGATACTCAAAACAATACAAACTGATTGACGTTAGCAGTGGGCTACCTAAAGATGTGATTAGCTTGACGGCTAGGAAATGCAAAAGCGCCTTATTATTCAATAAGGCACTTTTGCATTTCCGCACAAACTTCTTTTGACTTTAGGAGGTAACAGAGATAACATTTCGTGTTATTAACACTGCAATATTCGAAGTAGACTGACAAAAACCTAGCGTTAGCTATGGGGGAGTTACTAAAACACGCTAGCTTCGCGTCATTAGCAAGCAAGCCAAATTCAACAAAGCTTTGGTGACAGCAATTGACTGGGAGAGATATAAACCCCTTATTGTCACTTACCTGGGCATACAAAAAGGCACTTAACAAAGAGCGGAGTTCCGAAAACTGTTTGAGCTGATAACCAGGCTGGATGACAAATTGTTTGGCTGCCTACCCGGCTAATGCTCAAAGTCAGCTAACTTCCGTTTTTGCTAGCCGGCATTTCCGGCGTGACACACCAGCGCCGCCCTCGGTAGTAAAACCGTCTTGATTGCAGGCTGGAATAAATCCATTTAAATAACATTAATATTATGGATTACATACAAAATTAAGCAATTGCATTGTTTTTTCAACAATTTTGGCAATTTCTATGGTTTCTAACTGATTCACTTTAATGTGAACACTTAAATGTCCCCATAAAGATACTTGAAATGCTTAATACTTAAATATGTAAATATGAGGAAGGAAGCGCACAATACACAACTACTTTGGCCTCGTACTGACTTCAAGTGCAATACATGCTTCCAAGATGCAACAAACCACAAGACTGACGCTGAAAAAGTGATGAAAAATGCTTGAAACTGTACCAACACAACTTTAAGGTCCCAAAAACAATACTTTTCTATCAGCCAAACTATCATTAAATTCATATCATGTGATTCATAGTTCCTGTTTTACGTGAAGCTGCTGTAATGTGTTTTAGATGTAGTTAGTGAAAAGGACATTTGTTAAAATATAGGGGAAAAATATATAACATTCATCCATGCTGCACACTCAGTCCTTTCCTACAGCTTACCATGTATCAGTGCGTGTGTAACTGATGATGGAGCAGTTGCACTGAATTTCCAAATCAACAGAAATTGAGATTGTCCGCCAGTGACCTTACAGGGAGACACTTTTTTTGTACGAAGTCGGATGTGTTTCAGAGAGACACACAGAGGAATATTATGGCTGCTAATTGAGTGTTATCCCTGCTATCTATCTATTGTGGTGACCCACATCTATATAACGAGAGACATTCACCTAAGAGGACGGTGTACCTTTAAGGGAAGAGGCGAGGGGTCAGATAATGCACTTCCGCTTCCGGTTCACGGTTCAGTGTCGTCGAATGTATGACATGCTAAGTTGGAGCTAGTAAACTACCTCGACTACGTCTACTCTCACGTCTCCTGTCTCGTTGTTTTCTAACTCCACACTATCTATCTATCTATCTATCTATCTATCTATCTATCTAACTTTGTTAAAAGAAACACTCAACGGTAGGCATAGTGCTCAACAAATAAGGAGCAAAATAATCCAGTTAGTCAAGTAAATTCTCTATAAGACAGTACAAGCCTGTTTCATGCTGTAAGTAATCAGCTGTCAATATATAAGGGCGGCGCAGTGGTTAGCGAAGTCGCCTCACAGCAAGAAGGTCCTGAGTTCGAGCCCCGGGGTAGTCTAACCTTGAGGGTCGTCTTCTGTGTGGAGTTTGCACGCTGTCTACGTGGTGTAATGAATGAAAGGTCACGTGTTTAACTTGACCTACTCACGGGTGTACGTGCAGTGCGTGTGACGTATACAGGAAGTGAGAAGCGCATGTTATGAAGGTTGTATGTCGGATGAACGCTAGTAAAAGCTACACAGTTAAGAACCTACGAAGTCGGCTCGTTCTTGAATTATTCTTATGTCAGTAAGACAAGGCGTCTACGGACATTACATGGTGTCAGAATAGTCTGTGTATCTGAACACGAGCGGTCATGCCGAAGTTTAATCCGCCGAGTGAATTCAAGTTTGACTGCCCCGTTGAATGGCCGGAGTGGAGACAACGGTTTTCGCGCTTCAGGCTCGCGACAAAGCTGGATAAAGACGACGGGGAGATTCAAGTGAGTTCGCTGATTTATGCAATGGGCAGCGAGGCTGAAAAGATATTCAGCTCGTTTGACTTCGCGGCGGAGGGTGATAAAGTGGACTATGATATCGTACTGAAAAAGTTCGACGACTACTTTATTCCCCGCCGTAACATCATACATGAGAGGGCGTGCTTCTATCAACGTAGCCAGCAGCCAGGAGAGACAGCGGAGATGTACATCCGGACATTGTATGAGCTGTCTGAACACTGTGAGTTTGGGGACAAGAGGGATGAACATATCAGAGATCGTCTGGTAGTGGGCATAAAAGATAAGGTGCTCTCCCGTCAGTTCCAGCTCACAGCGGACCTTACTCTGGTGAAAGTCATTGAACAAGTGCGCCAGGCGGAGGCAATAACAAAGCAGCTCAGCCTCCAAGCTAACCAACCAGAGGCCCTGCTGGCTAACGTCAATGTTGTCCGATGGCGGGACGAACGCCAAAACAAAAAGGGCGGACAGCGTCATGGTGGCGGCAGTCCGGCAACCAACAAAGTAGATGAATGCGGGAGGTGCGGCAAGACGCAGCACACCGATGAGCGGAAGTGTCCTGCAACGAACAGTAAGTGCAACAAGTGTCATAAAAAGGGACATTGGGAGCGTGTATGTCACTCTAAAGCGGTGAGAGAAGTCACTGAAGAGGTTAAACAGCTGTACTTTCTGGGAGAAGTTGGCAAAGAGAGCAGTCAGGAAGATTGGACTGTTAGTTTAACAATAAGTGATGTACCAATAACCTTTAAAATTGACACGGGGGCTGACGCTACTGTTATCAACCAAGGGACATTTAAAAAGCTGAAGCCAAACATAAAACTGGGACCTCCTGACACATGCTTCATAAGCCCAGGTGGAAACATCAGCTGCATAGGACAGTTTCAAGCCACAACCAGCTACAAGGAGAAACAATACTCCTTTCCAGTGTATGTGATCAAGGGGAGAGGCAGCTGTCTGCTGAGTCGTCCAGAGGCAGTGGAGATGGGTCTAGTGAAGCGGATGAATGAGGTCAGTGGAGTTTTCGGCTCAAGTGGACTGCTGAAAACAGACCCAGTGAAAATAGCTCTGGTGGAGGGTGCCCAGCCATACGCGGTGCATACAGCCAGACGGATACCGCTGCCACTTGTACCACTGGTTAAGAAAGAACTGCAGCGCATGGAAAATGAGGGCATTATTGAAAAAGTGACTCAGCCCACAGAATGGTGCGCCGCTATGGTGCCGGTGCTGAAACCGAACAAGAAAGAGGTTCGCTGCTGCGCTGACCTCAGGAGGCTGAATCGAGCGGTGAAACGTGAGAAATACGTGCTGCCCACTATGGAGGAAATAATGCCAAGGCTCGCAGGGTCAAAGTTCTTCACAACGTTGGATGCAGCAAGTGGGTTTTACCAGATCCCCTTGCATGAAGACAGCAGGGGGCTCACCACTTTCATCACCCCATTTGGGAGGTATGCTTTCTGCCGCCTTCCATTTGGTATAACGAGTGCTCCAGAGATTTTCCAGAGAAAGATGGCGGAAACTCTGACCGGGCTAGAGGGCACAGAGGTGTACATGGATGACATCCTTATACATGGAGAGACTGAGGAAATCCATGACCGGCGCCTAGCAGAGGCGCTGGGGGTCATTGAAACAGCAGGTCTCAAACTGAACCAAGCAAAATGCAAGTTCAAACAGAAACAAGTCCGCTTCCTTGGTCATATCATCAACGAGGCAGGCATCAGACCTGACCCGGACAAAGTGGCCGGAATAGAGAACTTTCCTCAGCCCCAGAACGTGACGGAACTCAAGAGGTTCCTCGGGATGGTGAACTATTTGGCAAAATACGTCCCAGAGCTGTCCACTGTAGGTCAGCTGCTTTATGGACTGCTTAAAGCAACGACAGAGTGGCTGTGGGGACCTGCACAGAACACAGCATTCCAAGACCTTAAAGCAGCACTCGCCACTGCCCCGGTACTCACCTTTTACGACGTCACTAAGGCTACGGTGGTGTCAGCAGATGCCAGCAGCTACGGGCTGGGAGGCGTTCTGCTCCAGCAGCACGGGGAACACTGGAAGCCCGTGGCCTACTGCTCCCGACGGCTGAGTGACGCAGAGACAAGGTACGCACAGATCGAGAAAGAGTGCTTAGCCAGCGTCTGGGCATGTGAAAGGTTCGAGAAGTACTTGTTTGGGCTTGACAATTTCAGACTTGTCACCGATCATAAACCACTAGTGCCTCTCATGAACAGCAAAGACTTGGATAATGTGCCCATTAGGTGCCAGAGACTGTTAATGAGGCTGATGCGTTTCAATGCAGTGGCTGAATACGCACCAGGCAAAACTTTAGCTGTGGCTGATGCACTCTCCAGAGGCCCAGAGCAGCGCTACGGAGATGGTGCTTCTCATGATGATGTTGCAGCGCACATTGATGCCATCGTGTGCCAGGTGCCTGCCACACCTCAAAGGATGCAGGAGATAAAACAGAGCACGGATGGGGATCTGCAGCTCCAGACAGTGTTGGGCTTCATCAGACACGGCTGGCCTGAGTATGTCGATAAAGTGCCGGAGACAGTCAGAGACTTTTATCAGGTGAGAGGGGAGTTATCTGAGGTAGATGGTTTAGTCATCAGAGGCAGTCGTATCGTCATTCCCACAGAGATGAGGGAGGTGATCTTAGACAGAATACACGACGGGCACCAGGGGATAGTTAAGTGCAGAGAGAGAGCTAGCCAGTCAGTGTGGTGGCCCAAAATGACAGAGCACATTACAACAAAGATACAGCAATGTCAATTCTGCAGAGAACACAAGAACACACAGAGAAAAGAGCCTTTAATGTCAAGTGAGCTCCCATCCAGACCATGGCAGAAAGTTGGCATAGACCTGTGTGAGTACAAAAAGCAAAACTACTTGATAGTGTCTGACTATTATTCCAGGTTTTTGGAGATTCTAAATCTACCAACAACTACTAGCAGTCAGGTTGTAGCTAGGCTGAAGGCTACATTTGCACGTTTTGGTATCCCTGAAATTGTAGTTAGTGATAATGGGCCACAGCTAGTTTCAGAAGAGATGAGGAGGTTCAGTGAGGATTATGATTTCATCCATGTGACTTCAAGCCCACACTACCCCCAGAGTAATGGACAGGCAGAGAGGGCTGTTCAGATAGCCAAAAGCATATTAAGGCAGGAAGACCCTCTCCTCGCCCTGTTGACATACAGAGCTACACCCTCTTCTTCCACTGGAGCCAGTCCAGCGGAATTGCTCATGGGTAGGAGACTCAGAACCACCTTACCCACATTGCAGCATAACCTGAAACCGGCCTGGCCTAAAGAGGAACTGATCAAAACCGCTGACGCCGCAGCCAAATCGAGGCAGGCTTTCTACTACAACCGCAGGAACGGCGTGCGGACACTGCGCCCACTGAACTCGGGTGACGCAGTACTCACCAAACCTGATGGACAGAAAACATGGACAATGCCAGCAGTTGTTCACAGTCAGAGCTCCACTCCCAGATCCTACATAGTGGAGACAGCTCAAGGTGAACATTACAGAAGGAACAGGCGCCACCTGTTGGCCACACCTAAAACACTCACCTTTGTCAGCAGGGATCCTGACCATGTCACTCCAGGGGAGAGTGGAAACACGGATGAGTCCCGAGCAGCAGAAATGCCAACTTCCACACCATATGTTACTCGCTCTGGCAGGGTGAGCAAGCCTGCAATCCGGCTGGATTTGTGAGGCGTATGGACTTGTGTACTGTGGGAGATTTTTTATTTTTTTGTGAAAAGGGGGGTGATATACAGGTTAAAATTGTTGGCAGTAAATGTTCAGAGAAATGTTTAGAAAATAATCTTAGAGGGGGAGATGTAATGAATGAAAGGT
Organism: Lampris incognitus; assembly: GCF_029633865.1. Taxonomy (NCBI): domain Eukaryota; kingdom Metazoa; phylum Chordata; class Actinopteri; order Lampriformes; family Lampridae; genus Lampris; species Lampris incognitus. The sequence continues at coordinate 17,911,132 of NC_079230.1, forward strand.
CACGTGTTTAACTTGACCTACTCACGGGTGTACGTGCAGTGCGTGTGACGTATACAGGAAGTGAGAAGCGCATGTTATGAAGGTTGTATGTCGGATGAACGCTAGTAAAAGCTACACAGTTAAGAACCTACGAAGTCGGCTCGTTCTTGAATCATTCTTATGTCAGTAAGACAAGGCGTCTACGGACATTACACGTGGGTTTCCTCCGGGTGCTCCGGTTTCCTCCCACAGTCCAATGGATTTTGGGATGTATCAAGTGAGGTTTCACTCCTTTAAACTTCATTAATCTTTTTGTTTGCAGGATAGAGTGAGCAGCCCGCACTAATTTTCTTATTATTCAGCCTAAAAAGAGAGGTGAAGGGAAGAGGATTCGATGGGATGAGGGTGACACGCCTGGTAATGTACAGATGTTTAGATTTCGATTTCTTTCTCTCTCTCTCTCTCTCTCTCTCTCTCTCTCTCTCTCTCTCTCTCTCTCTCTCTCTCTCTCTCTCTCTCTCTCTCTCTCTCTCTCTCCACCCTCCTGATTATTGAACCATCTGATTCTCGGGCACAGGAAGGAGGGCAGTGCAGAAATATGTGAGGAATGTGGGTGGGGCTTGGCAGTAAGTCAGGACAGCTGATGTACAAGACATCATCCAGACTGTAAATTGTGCACTCTTATTGTGCATCCTCCCATTAAAAAAAAGCCATTCTATTCCACAGCGGTTTTAAAATCCCTGCTCTTCATCAGTTTTCACGACCGTGTAGTTTGCACCTCTAATGCTGCTTTTAACAGAACATTTTAGTTGACCTGCATTCTTCTATTTGATTAATAGTAGCCAAGATAGGTTTTCTATCTAAGTTACAGAAATATTTTTGGGAGTAGTTTTTTTTTATGTTGTTGAGCCGGCATCTAGGCACAGGTCTTCTGTAGTTTCAGGTAGATTGAAAAGATGGCAAATTTTAGCGCAGCTTTGTAGATTTTTATTTTAACATGTGAATGAGAAAATTTGCCTCCGGTACATGTAAAAAAAAAAAGCAAAAATCTAACCAATTCAAGTGGCCAGCCTTTGGTTATTATGTCTCTGTAATACAACAATAACAACAGGTTGATAGTAAAATGGTCGCTTCGTCAAAAACGTAATTTGCTCAGCTCTTTGTAATACGGGGACGCTATCTCATTCTCCACAGAGGTAAAGCACAGTTTCTCTTTCGTTTATTGCAGAATACTCAAAAGTGTAACGTTGTCGCGCCTGCGTACTGACGTGTAATTAGTCAGCTGAAGGGGCAGGGGGCGGAGTTAGAGGGGGCAGCCCGGGCATAGCCGACCAATCAGATGACGGAATGAGACGCTCCGGCTACCGGCCGGGTGACAGCCGGGGCGACAGCCGGGGCGACAGACTGACAGCGGCTGAACGTGGCAGACAGACAACAGGTCTCGAATTCACCGACCCGTCTGTATTGAGCAAGGTACACGTTTTTTTTTGTTTTTTTTGTTTTTTTGTTTTTTGTTTAATTTCTAACTATTCACATGAATCGAATCTCACCCGAATAGATTTCGTCAAAGTTGGGCCGGCCCTTGTTTGTTTATTTCCTCTTATACAGTTACCGACCACTCGGGATAACGCTGTGTAAAAACTACGCTGTCCCGGCCGGTAACCGGACTACGGAACTCGACCTGATAGGATACGGCGCCGGGTCTGTCCGCGGCTTAAAGAGCCCGCATGTGTTTGTTTTGTTTTGTTTTGGTTTTGGTTTTTTTAGGTAATCGAAAGTTAGTTGGTTTTTCACAAACGAAGAACTTCAACTTCATCATAACTCTTCAGGTTAGATGGAGGGTGTGGGGGTCCAAGCGTGACGCATTACGTCACTACTTCCCCGGTCCCATCCACTGTCCGTGCATTCCTGAGTCTGTGTGTGCGCGCGCGCGCGTGTGTCTGTGTGTGCGAAGTCATCGTGGGACCAAATAACATTTCGCTAAGTTTTAGTCGGCTATTGACGATACTTATGAAGGCTATTTACTAACAACTGAAAGATGACGAAGAGAAAGAGTGCTGCCGAACTTAGCGCGAAAATGAAAGCTGAAACTTAAGTTGCTGAGGGTGTGTCCCTCCTTTTGTTTTCCCCCAGTCCAGAACTGTCTCTCCGGTCCTGCTGAGTCTTTGTTGATTTGTATGATGTATGGCACACACACACACACACACACACACACACACACACACACACACACACACACACACACACACACACACACACACACACACACACACACACACACACACACACACACACAAACAAAACAAAACAAATCAAACGGATGACTGCTGCCATTTATTGCAAATGCGTGTTGCATATTTCTCTGTGGGGCGTAATGGCACTGCGAAAGTGTTAGTCTTTGACTTTGCAGTAAACGAAACCGTGTGCTTTCCATCTAGAGTTGGGAATGTAACTGGCTGTCAACAACAGACCCGAAAAGATGCCTTGCATGGAGAAATAGACAGGACTAGTTTAACCACACAACAGAAGTAAAAGAAAACATCCATCCATTATCCCAACCGCTTATCCTGCTCTCAGGGATTCTGGAGCCTATCCCAGCAGTCACTGGGCAGCAGGCGGGGAGACACCCTGGACAGGCTGCCAGACCATCACACACACCTAGGGACAATTTAGTATGGCTGACTGGCCTGACCTGCATGTCTTTGGACTGTGGGAGAAAACCCACAGAGACAACATGCAAACTCCACACAGAGGACGACCCGGGATGAACCCCAAGGTTGGACTACCCCGAGGCTCGAACCCAGAACCTTCTTACTGTGAGGCGGTCATGCTACCCACTGCGCCACGGTGCCACAGACAAAAAGACAAAACAGATTGTATTCTTATTTATAACGTGTGTTTGTTTTGTCTTAATTACTGTTGTCTTAAATGTCAGAAATAAATAAATCAAGCAATCAATCAACCAGTTAATCAAAAACAAAGAAGAGACAAGTGAATTAACTTGCTATTATTTTAGACCCCTTAAAAATCATGAAAGTAAATATCAGTGCAATAATTGATTGAAAATAAACTTTTTATTTGCTCATTTGAAAGGGAGAAAAGACAGCGGTGCCAAAAAATAAAGAAATTATGCAAAAATAAGGACTTACTTAATTGCTCTGTCTCCTAAAATAAAACAACAGCCACAAAAAGGTCCCCAACGCCCAATTCACAGTGCCCCCCCTCCACCCCCACCCCCAGGCTTGCATTGAAGAAAAGGACTGGAGCCTGAGGGAAATTCACTGAGTTGACATTTGTGTTTAATGTGGAAATCTGATCAGGGTTTGGAATAGAAACCTGCCTAACAAGTCATTGATTTGATCCGCGGGGTAAATTTAATCCGGCGCTAGGCCACTGCCATGAACTGAGAAGCAAGCACGTACTGTCAGCAACATTTGAAAGGGGTTGTGTTATCATCAGCTGAAGTCACATACGGACCTACCACGAGCACTGACTGCATGTATAGGCAGCATTGGCACTTGCAGAAAATGTTGAATGAGGTGACTAAAGTGATAATTGTGGGCGGTGCACAAACTCTTCTCAAAATTTAGAGCAACTGCAGCTTACATAGGCATGCAGTCAAGAGGAGGAGACATCATTTGGTAAATTAATGCAAATGACTATATTAGAATGACTACGAATATTAGTTTATTTTTGTGTGTGTTTACTAATTAGACGGTCGGAGCTGGTAATGCTGCTTTTAGATATCCTTATCTGCCGGTGCATGAATCTGTTATTTATTTTGTTTATTGTTTATGCTATATTCTTTCCTCTTCTTTTCTATTTTTTGTTGTTGTAGATGGCTGATGCTGAGCTGGTGAAGAAGATGCTTCGAGCCATCCTCCAGGCCAACAAGGGTGGAGTGTCATTGTCCCGCCTGCAGACAGAGTACAAGGAACTGACAGGGGAGCAGATACCAAACAAACAGATGGGACACAACCAACTGGATGCACTGCTGGCCAGCATGCCCTCAGTTGTCCGCATGGAGCGCAACCGCTCTGGAGAGGTGGGGGGGGGTTGGCTTGATCTGTATTCATTAGTGCGATGTCATGACATAGAATTGCACGTATGAAAATTGACGGTACACACACATTTAGTCTCAAGTTTTACACCCTCAAATATGCAGTGTGATTCACCTCATTGTCAGCATCTGCTTCCAGCTCTCTCTTCTGCTCCTCTTACTCTCTCGTGTCACCTTCCACTTCTTTCTCCCTCTCATCCTCCTTTTTTCTCCCACCTTTTCTCTTTCCTTCTCCACCCTGAACCCTGTCTTCTTTACAGACGGTTTATTTTGCTTCAGTGGCCAATGAGGCAGCTCATGTAGCCAAGGTGGTGGCCCGTCAGCGCAGCTCCAAGAAGACGGGCCGACCCCATCTTGTCAACACCCAAATGAGGGTCAAACCGGCTGCACCACTCGTCCTCAATGGTAAGGCTTAAATGAAACCATAATTTCTTGAGACGTTTGATACGTTGTTTGACACCTGAGTATTATTAGTGCCAGGTGCATAGGAGATGATCAAATAGTTAAAAAAGCTGGGGCGTCCGGGTAGTGTAGCAGTCTATTCCGTTGCCTACCAACACAAGGATCTTTGACTTGAATCCCTGTGTTACCTCTGACTTGGTCGGGTGTCCCTACAAACACAATTGGCCGTGTCTGCGGGTGGAAAGCCGGATGTGGATATGTGTTCTCGTTGGTGCACTAGCACCTCCTCTGGTCGGTCGGGGTACCTGTTTGGGGGGAGGGGGGGACTGGGGGGAATAGTGTGATCCTCCGACACACTACGTTCCCCTGGTGAAACTCCTCACTGTCAGGTGAAAAGAAGCGGCTGGTGACTCCACATGTATCGGAGGAGGCATGTGGTAGTCTGCAGCCCTCCCCGGATTGGCAGAGGGGGTGGAGCAGTGGCTCGGAAGAGTGGGGTAATTGGACGAGTACAACTGGGGAGAAAAAGGGGGAATTTTTTTTTTAAGTTAAAAAAGCAAGTGACAAAACTTCTGCACACTGTCTCATACTTATTTTTATATTGCAATGTCCTTAAAAGTGTAACAGAATAGCAGAACAGAAGTGATGTTTCTTTTTCCATTCCACTGTGGTTTGTTTCTTTATGGCTTGGAACCTGAATCCTGTGCGGTATCGTTTGTGGCCAAATGAGCACTAGCTAATGCACCAATAAGCTAATATTGACTTTTATTTTTCCACAAAACCCAGTGACACAAAACAGCCACGTGGGCGATGTCCTAATCCAATATTCCTCACAGTGCTACAGTTGCATGCATTTCTAGCATGGGTGGCCCATGGCCCAAATGAGAAATAAACCCCTAATGCCAGCAATGCTAATGGCTTTGCGCTTTCACTGATAGCTATACAGGGCCAGAGGTATCATATGCCATAATGCTTCGGTTTCTTTTAGGGAGAATGAAAGCTCATGCACTCATGAAATACACAGAGAGGCATTGACTTATCATTACAACATATACATGAGAAGACTACAAGACTTTTTTTTTTAATTGCAAATAGTACACTCGAACTCTAATGTAATACAGCAGAATGTCCCTTTCATAAATGTCCAATGATAAAACACAATCAGCCCTATGAAATTATACACACAGTTTATACTTACTTTCTACACAATTGCTTCATGCTCTATTCTGTGGCACAGTGGGTCGCTATGTAAGACTAAATGTACTCCGAGGTCTCTCTGTAGTTTCTAACGAGTCCACCAGGATTTGGATTGCCATTGTAATTACAAAAATAACGGTATAAACACTGCATATGGAGTTTAGATAACTTGAGCAATGTATATCAAAGCACATCCAGAACATTTAGCTAGGGCTGATATGCTCAAAAATCATTCTTTAAATTATTCACACAACTAAGTCAACACAGAAATTGAAAAGCTTGATTATATTGAACAGCTCCACATTTCAAGTGCTTGATCAACCTTTGTGTGTTGTTAAGAATTGGAATAATAGCACAGCAAGTTCTCATAAAAGACTGCTGGCCTGCGGCTAAGTTTGCAGCTCCCAAAACACACCTGATGACTGTAGGACAGACAAATAACTGAGCAACGTAAGCGAGGTCCTTGGCCTGCACAGGTATACTGTGTCACACAAAGTGCCCATTGACCTTCCTTTGTGCCGTTGTTTCCTTTTGCTGCCCTCGAGGTTGATATTACATCCCTTTTAGTACATAGCCTTGAACACTTTTGTCTTTGCTACCTTCCCTGCCTCCCCTTCAGGAGCTACATTTTGACTTTGCATCATTATGAATAATGTCGGCTGCACACAGAACACAGTTTTAACTTTTCAGACTTTCTCTTTGGGTTGCCTCCTCAGTGCAGCCCGTGGTGCGGCAGGCATGAAGTAAAAAGTCAAACAACGTCTGTGAAAAGTCTTACTCAGTTTCTGACAAGGGTGTAGCAGGTAGTAGATGAATGACTGTCCCATTTTGCTTGTCATGCTGTAGGGGATCTGCAGTTCCCCTAACCCTTACAAAAGGGAACAGCTGGATGCATGTCATAGAAACACACACACACACACACACACACACACACACACACACACACACACACACACACACACACACACACACACACACACACACACACACACACACTCACACACTGATGTCTGGTGTACACTGTGTAGCACCATTTGCAGTGCATACACCCCCCACCAGACTGTGATGCTGCAGAAAGGGGACATCTGTATTCTGAGAGAGAGAGAGAGAGAGAGAGAGAGAGAGAGAGAGAGAGAGAGAGAGAGAGAGAGAGAGAGAGAGAGAGAGAGAGAGAGCAGTGGTGGTGGTGTGTAGGAGGAGAGGAAGGCGAGGCGGAGGAGAGCAACAGCAGAGGCAGAGAGGAAGTGAGGAGAGGGTCGTCAGACATGAAAGGAGGGGATTTGAATTTCATTGAAAAGCAAGAGTGATTTTGTTAAGAGAGAGAAGACGGGGTAACAGAGACAGAGAACAGGGGGCGGTTGGAGAAAAAGGGGGGGCTGAAGAGGGAGGGGAAAGAAAATGGGGAACAGTGGGAGGGAGAAGCCAGAAGAGAGGGAAGGCAAGAGAGAGAGAGAGAGGGAGGGAGGGAGGGAGAGAGAGAGAGAGAGAGAGAGGACCATAGAGGTGTGGAGACTTTAGACTAACACTGTCTCAAAGCAGCCAAGATTCAGCTGCACGCGGAGAGCAGCTGATTCACATACCAACGCAACCTCTCTCTCTCCCGCTCTATCTCTGTCATCCTCTCTCTCTCTCTCTCTCCCTCTCTCTCTCTCTGTGTCTTTCTCTCTTTTCTTTTTCACTCTCTCTCTTCTAATCTTTTCCTCTGCCGGCTGCACAATATTGATATTCAGAGAGAGAGAGAGACAAACCGGTGACTCTGCTTCTACGCTGGTGAGATGACGTTGCGTCTGCTCTGAGTGTGTGTGTGTGTGTGTGTGTGTGTGTGCGCGCATGTGTTTGTGTGTAGTGTGTGTGAGCATGCTCACTGTGCCATGGCAAATATAGTATGTGTGTCTGTCCACACTTGTGCCTGCCTGTTCTTGGGTCTGCTTTGTATATGCGTGTGTTTTTAGTGTGTCAGCGGATGTAGGCGTCCACTTGCTGCCTGTGTGTCAGTGGATGTCGACTTGGTTAACCCTAGATGGTGCGGCAGAGCCTTTGGGAGATGAGGGAGAGATGGGGGCGCATCCTGTGGTGCACTGTAGTAAGTTAGCGAGGGCTGTTTAGTTCGGGAAAAGGGTCAATTCATTGGGGTTAAGAGCACATAAAGCCAAAGGAAAGGGACAGACGCAGAATGAGACTGCCAGAGATTTAAGGGGGGGGGGCAATGGAGAGAAAAAGAATGACTATTGATTAGTTTGAAAACAGGGGTGAATGTAGCTGCTGGCTTTGCTTTGTCACAGCAAACAGTGAACTGTTTTCTGCGGAGAGAGCCGGTTGAAAGAGAGAGGATGTGGAGGAGAGAAGAGGAGAGATGATGAGAGCAGTATCGGATGGAAAGTACCAGATTATTCTAGGAAAGACAAATGATGGGGTGAGAGAGAGAGAGAGGAGGTTGGAGGAGAGTGGGAGCTGGTATGACTCAGGGATTCAAATAAGGAAGCTCTGTGGTGATGTCACATTTCAGATATATGATGTCATGTCAGCCAAACTATGTGAATGCCTGAGTGTGACTGCATGTTTTATGTATGTGTGTGTGTGTGGGGGGGGTGTGTGTGTGTGTGCACATAACATGAGGTGGAACATGAGCATACATGTGTGCATGTGTATAAAAGTGTGTGTATGAGCTGAGCAACACTGCTGCTTTGCAGAGTAACTATAATGGGTTACAATTAGTATATATAATCAGATTACTGTAATCTCATCACAAATTATCCCCTGATCTCCGAGCCTGGTGTGTTTCATTAGCCCAGGATGGTGCCATGAATGGGGTCAGTAACTCAGACAGTCAGTCTGAAGCCGGTGAGACTGTACCAATGTGATATTTAATTAACGGCCCGTCGGTGTTGTGCTGTCTTCTCGGAGAGCTGCATGACTGGGTCAGACAATTACGATAACCAGACAACCCCGTTTTTAAAGTCCCATTTTTTATATACTTGGATGCACTGCTGCTCCACCGCAACAATGACTGGTTTGGAACTTTCCACCATGCACACGCAGGGACAGAAGCAGGGTTTGAATGCAAGAAATAAAAAATAAAAAATGGGACATCTATGGTTACCAAAGGTGTAAACCATGCCTACAAAAAGCAATTTTTATCCTTCTCTAAAGAGCAATGATTTAGAAAATCCCACATCACAAATGCAGAATTGGGTTGGGGGATATTTTCCACAGCCACCGCTATAGATTTTGGATTCTGTGGATGATGTCATCTTAAAGTGACAGCACATTGTTTGTGCTGTTGGCTGTCTGTCTAATGAGAGCTCTCCTGTTAGTCAGCATAACAACCACGCCTTTAATACACACTTGACTTGTGACTATGCAGCTTTTATGGCACAGACATGCTGCCCATTGTCAGCACTGCGTGTACAACTGCACATGACGCATGTGACACATGAACAAACATACGGACCCAGGATGATGAATGTACTCTTGTCCATGGACAAACAAACAGTCACACTTGGAATTTCCGGTCAGGGATTCAGTACAGGTCACTTTTGGACAAGGCAGATTGCAAACAAAGAGGGAACATTGGCTGGCCAGTTGCAATCATCTCTATGCGTGTGTGTGTGTGTTTGTGTGTGAGTATGTGTAGGCCTACTAGTTTGTATCTTAAGTCTTGCCATGTACACTTTGCAGATTTGTGTTTATTTATTCCATAATTTTGCATCCCTCCATTGTTCGATCAAACAATTAAAACTTTGTACGGCACATTTTGTGCATAAAAGTGGAATACGGTGCATTATAATTAGGGGAAGTTAAAAGTGAACCAAAAAAATTAGCATTTAGCTATGAATAGAATTAGAGCATATGTGGGCTGTGCATGTGTGTTGTTCTATCTCTGTCTCGTTCTTTCTTACTCACTCATTCTTTCTCTCTTTCTCTTTATCTCTCTCTATTCCTCTCTATCGCTCTCTGTCTTCACACAGCCAAACCTCAAACCTCTCTAAGGCAGCCCGACCACCGTGGGCGAGGTGGAGGGAGAGGAGGGGGTGGCGGAAGGGGAGCAGGCCATGGAGACTTCAGACAGACGAGGGACGTGAGGGACGGCCAATCAGAAGGCAAGGCTGGGACCCATCCAAACAAGGCATCCAATCAGAACACATCCACTAAGAAATCGCACACGCCCACAGAGAAGTGAGTAGCAGAGATAGAAAAAAGTTATTCCATCACTTGACTTTGGATCAGATTGTGCTTTTGAGTGGTTCATGTTGGGGTCCATGGTAGACGGGGCTTGCACAGATCTTGTCGCTGCACTTTAATTCACAGGTGTTTATCATTCTGTACTGTTTACTGCAGGGCTGGAGGTTAAATTTGTGTTTGCAGGTCAACTTGTTTAGATGCTCATATTGTTTTTTTACCTTGTCAGCTTCATTCTGCACATCATGCAATTAAAGTGAATTAGTTAAAGAACCTAAGTACACTTAACTATACCAAAGCAAAAATATGTATGATATACAGATATACAGTATATTTAAGAAAATTCCCTTTGAATCCACACAGTCTGACTTGCTTGTAACTGATTTAGTTTGCAAAGAAACTTAGATACAAGACAGAATATTGGATTCCTATTTTCACATTGTTTGCTTTTATTTAGCCAACCTGCAAGCAAGTTACAAACAACCCACATTTTATTATGCTATATTCCAAAACCCATACTAAAGAAGAAATTATTACTGAAATAGTGTTATAACTATTGCCCACTCATGGCATTGTGCCATAACCAGTAAATCATAGACCGTTATGAGGTTTTCTCAAGCCACTTGAAACTAATATTGGTGGTGTCTGCCCCGGCATCTTTGGGGATTAAACGACAGCAGCTATATTGTTAAAACCTTTGCTGCTAAGTCACTGCATCCATTTTACCATATAAACCCTTCCTCTGAAGACCTGGTTGTGTGTGTGTGTGTGTGTGTGTGTGAGAGAGAGAGAGAGAGAGAGAGAGAGAGAGAGAGAGAGAGAGAGAGAGAGAGAGAGAGAGAGAGAGAGAGAGAGAGAGAGAGAGAGAGAGAGAGATTTGCATGTGCATATGTGACTGTATGTGTGTGTGTGTGTGTGTGTGTGTGTGTGTGTGTGTGTGTGTGTGTGTGTGTGTGTGTGTGTGTGTGTGTGTGTACAGGTCTGCTTTTTGTTTTTCTTTACTCATTATTTTTGTTCTGTTTCCGTTTTTTCTTCTTCTTTTTTTCCTGTCCTTTCTCTCTGTCTCACTTACTTTTTTTGTTGTTCTTAATTCCTGTCTTTTCTTCTGCCAATTTATCATTCTTTATTTCTTTCTTTCTCCAGCTTCATTTTCCTACTCTGAGTTCTCGGTCCCTGTCTTCCCTCTTGCAGTCTGAGCTGAATCAGAATAGGTTGGTGGTGAATGGGAGACTGCCGGAACAGTGGTTGAATTCTGAGGGCCTTCAGCCTCCCTATTCATTCATTGGCTTTCCTGAAGCGCCCCCCCCCTCTCTCTCCTCCCCCCCTCTCTCTCTCGCTCTCTGTGCATTGCATGCTGGGAGGTTGAGTAAGTGAGGGTGTCGAGTGAGCTCGAGTGTTTTTTGAAATTGTTATTTTTTCTACTGCTTTTCACTTTACTGTATGGTATGGTAAGAAGAGTTTACTTTTACGTCGTTGCTGGTTGTTGGAAAGTGGCTGGAGTCAGTGGCATAACCAGGAGTATTTTTTTAGGTGGGCCTGAGTGAAAATGGGTGGGCCAAAATTTTCCAGCAATAATCCTTCAAACAAGACGCAAATTCGAACACATTACAGCAGTAAACACATAACACAGGTTTTTAGTACGTGACCAAGAAACATACTAAAACTTTAATAAAAACCCACTTAAACAAATACCACGCCAGTCATTCTCGCCAGGCTCTACACAACCATTTAAACATCACTGAGGAAAACAGCCCGACTCAGTCTAAAAGATCATGATACAACATGTAAGCTATAGGCCTATAGTACATGTTTTACAGTACAATGTGTAGACGCCGAGGGCGAGCGTTGAAGATCGAAATTATTTCATCATAGTCCAAAGAGTCAGTAAGTTCCCTTTCAAAGGACAACAGGGATAGATTGTTGAGGCGTGCAGTTAGCATGGAAGATCTTGGACATGTTTTGATATGGCCTGGTGTGGAGAAGAGTCTTTCAACAGTACATGAAGTCAGGGGAATGGTGATCATTGCCCTTAACAGTCTGTTAATGTTTGGGAAAACGTCAGAGTTGCAGCTGTCCAGCACTTCAATGAGGGATGGGTAACACTGACCCCTCTCCACTTTACGACGCAGTGCCTGAATGAAAACGGTCCATTCCGCGTCCTCGATAGATATCCGGTAATGATCACACGAATGCTGCAATGATTCTTTCTGGGCAAACGTAACTGATCCTGGTAAACAAGCAGCGGCTGCTCGCATGATGCCATACTGATCTTGCTGAAAGCGACTGTCCAGCTCAGTAATCTGCCTGTCCAGAATGTTAATCCATAGCTGCTTCAGGTCAGCGTTGTTCCTCACGTTTGTAGCTTTGCCCAAACTAGTGGTAACCACCGACTCATTGAATCTCGCGGGCAGCTTTCTCGCCCGAGCGCCGGTGACATCCCAGCTGGAGACGTCATTCTTTTCCATCAGTTCCTCTGTTAGTTTTAACACTTTGTTGAAATCACCTTGTGAATTATCTCTAAACTGTGCAAAACTGTCTTTGAGGCCTTGAATTAGATCTATGCAGTCAGTGACAGTCAATGAGCCACTCTGTAAACCTTTTGTTGCAAAATCGCTGCTCTCGAATAATTTCCCGAATGTAACCAGCAAAAACAAACATTTCTTCGTCTGAATTTGTTGCAAAAGTGATTCGGCTTCAACTTTAGTGTGACCACTAGTTTCGGAAAATTGTGCTAGCGTTTCCAAGATAACGTCAAGTAACACCAAAACCTTGCTCACTGATCCTGACTCCGAGCGCCACCTGGTGTCTGTTGAGCGCTCTAACTCCAGGCATCGCCTGTTAGGATGAAGCTCTTTCTGTATTTCGAGGAGTTTAGCGTGTCTGTGCGCACCTGTCATGAAACTGTATAGAGAGTTCAGTGTCTCGAAAAAAGTGCTGACGTGTCCCGACACTTTCCATGCGGTGCAAAGAACTAAATTAAGACGGTGGGAATTACAGTGGACGTATACCGCGTCTGGAAAAGTGCGTTTTAAAACAACATGCACCCCCCCCTCTGTTCCCTGACATTACGGAAGCCCCGTCAAAGCTTAACCCACGCACAGAGAGGGATCAAGCTCCGGTGGTTGCAGCACTTCTAAAATCTTCTCAGATATCGCGTTTGCACTCATATCACCAGTGTCTACAAATCCAATTGCTCTTTCTTTTATTGTCCCTGCATGAATGTACCTAATACACACAGCGACCAGTTCACGCTTTGACATATCCTTATATTCGTCCGCTAATATGGCATGGTAGGTGGCGGGTGATTCACGCAGCTCTGCTTTTATCTTGCGCAACAGTAATGAGGCAGCAGATTCCAGCAATTCCCTCTGAATTTTTGCACTCATGAGCGTTGCATTTTTAGGCATTTGTTGAAGGCGACTTTGAATTTCTGGGTCGTATTTGGAAATGAATTTAAACAATTCTAAAAAATGTCCCTTGTTTAGTGCTTCTGCTTCCTCGCTTTCTTTGTGTCCACGTAATGACAGTTCTTGTTTTGCACAGAACATAACAATGTCCAGAACCACCTTTAAGTGATCACGATTTCTTTCCACAAATGAGCGGTCCATTGCCTCAGAGTTTAGTTGGTCTAGAACAGTCCCCCGACCTTGCAGGCTTGCTCTGTAACCCTCAAATTTACCAAGTGCAATACAATGGGGTTTGCTAGCCTGAAGTTTCGAGCATGCCTGGCGGAGGTGCTTCCAACCTACAAACCCGCTTCGAAAAAACGTGTTTTCCATATGGGGCTCGGGGAAATGCCTACACATCTTACAGAAAACAGCGTTCCTTGCTGAGCTGTATTCAAGCCACTTAAATTCTTCATACCACTTATGGGAAAAAGAACGTAATTTTCCTGAAATGTTGGTTGCGGGGAACACTAATTTAGGCTGCGTGGGTGGCTCATCCACAGCAGACAAATCTGACGGTGGCATGGTCAAGGGAATCGTCTCACCGTCGTCAGAGGGGGGAGGAGAAGCTGCCTGCAACGGAGAAGCTGTAGCCTCCTCTGTCGTTCTCTCCGGCGGTATCTCACTCTCATTGGGCGGCTCAGTCGGTGCTGGAGCAGGTGTGCTTTCCTCCTCCTCCATCCGTGGCTTTTTAAAAAAGCGGAAGATTGAACTTTGTTTCGCCATTCCATAAGTTATGGCTAACTATTGGCTATTGGCTAGTTAGCAGCAGTGAAAAATACAGAGCGTGATGGTATGCGCGCTCAGATTTTGCAGTTCTACGTACGTAAAAGGGGCCGGCCTACGTGCTTGTAAGCCAGCGTGGTTGGGTGGGCCTGGACTTGAAATGGGTGGGCCTGTGACAGGCCAGGCCCACCCGTGGTTACGCCCCTGGCTGGAGTATCCGGTCGGAGTTTGGTGGTGTACAAAATGGCGCCCACCCCTGGTGAGGGATGGCCTCGCTTGCGTGTTCGCAACAAACGCGGCGCGGATTCCCGCCTCGCTTTACGTGCGCGAGTTTGATCGCGGGATCATTTGTTTTTATTCGCGTTACTCGCGCGACTTCGGCCGCAGGATCGAACCCGCGAATTCTCATCGGGAAAATAGGCGAGGACGTTGAGATGCGTTGAAATTCTCACGACTTTCGCGAACTGCGTCACGCGAATTTCTCGTTCAAGTATAATATTTTCAACTCGCAAAAAAAAATAAACAAAATAAAATAAAATAAATGTATATATTTCACGTATATATTTTTCATTCATACATTTTTTTCAACTCGCGCGAATCGCGCCATCGCGTGGCGTTATTAGCGTCATTCGCGTCGCCCGGCGCGAATACGCGCGAACTCGCTGCTTCGCGTTTGGTGTGAACGCAACATTAGATACGGATTAGCGTCATGGCTGACTCGCGGTACACTGCTGAACAGGTTCTCTTGGCTGTAGGACAACAGGTCGGCCATGAGGACCATCACACATCTCTACTACTACTACTACTACTATCGCTGCTCCCGTTGAGAACATCACATGTATGGCTCTCAAATGAATAAAGCCGCGGCGGCTTTTGTCCGAGAGGGGCGTTTGGTCCACCTGTTGGTAGGGCTGTCACAACTATTACGTAATCGCCTGATCGCGATTATTTGACCTGGCCGCGATCATTTTGCATAATCGTTAGAATCATTTCCATTCATTTGTATAAAAACAGCTGGATGAAACTAACAGAAATGTCGTCTTTCCATCACTATTTCCACGTCGTTTTCCACCGTTTGTTTGACTGTCGCTCTTAATGAAGGCATCTTGTTGCGCCCCTTCTGCGATGGTTTAATGGCAACTGGGTGGTGAATTATCGCCAACAAACTGTTTATCTTGAGACGCTTATTCTCTAATATTCGACGACTGCATTTCGATGAGCATCAATTGACATTAACATCATGGATGTAGTTGCAAAGCCAAACACCACAGCAGCGCTGTGGGCAGATTTTGATTTTAAGCCAAATGAAAAAGGAGAGCCCAATAACTTGGAGGAGGTGATTTGTCGGATTTGCAGCAAAAAAAAAGTGGCGCTCAAAAGCGCGAATACCACACATTTAAAACATCTACGGATCCACCACCCCACCCAATTCGCCGAACTTGGAAAGCCAACCACCGCTGCACTTCCATCCCGGCAATTGGCTGTTCCTGAAGCTTCTGGACGAGTGTCTAACGTGACAGTACCAGATGGCGCACGTTAACAGACAGTGTAACGCGGTATATAGCCACAGAAATGCAGCCGTTCAATACGGTTGAAAAACCAGCATTTAAAGAAATGCTGCAAACATTTGACAAGCTGTACGAATTACCAGGAAAAACGTGCATCTCCAAAACTGCAATCCCCAATTTATACAACCAAGTGAAGGATAACATTCTCAAGGATTTAAAAGAAACCGACTTTTACTCAGCCACCACAGACATGTGGTCAAGCTCAAATATGATCCCATACATGAGCTTAACAATACATTACCTCACCACGACTGGACTCTACAGTCGTAGTGTTTAGAAACAAGATATACACCAGAGAACCACACAGCTGATACACTTGCAGAATGCCTTCAGTCTACTTTGGCAGATTGGGCATTAGAAGAGCAGAAAATATCCTCCATAACCACAGATAACGGTTGTAACATTGTGGCTGCAATAGGCAAACTCGGCGGCCATAGCTAAATTGCTTTGGCCATAATCTCCATTTAGCTGTCACAAATGCCATAGCAAGTGAGAAGGAATGCACAACTTGCGCCTTGGGATTGTGTGGAAGCCTGGTCAACACTTTCAACTGCTGCTGGTTAAAGAAACGAGACCTAAGAAAGGCACAGACTGAGGCCAATCTCCCCCAACACAGTCTAATTCTGGTGAGTTATTCGTTTATTTATTTAAAACATTTATATGTCAATTAGTAAACATAGTCATTTTTATTCATACCTTTTACATTATTTATCATCCATCCATCCATTATCCAAACCGCTTATCCTGCTCTCAGGGTCGCAGGGATGCTGAAGCCTATCCCAGCAGTCATGGGGTGGCAGGCGGGGAGATACTCTGGACAGGCCGCCAAGCCATCACATGGGTTTCCTCCGGGTGGTACGGTTTCCTCCCACAGTCCAAAGACATGTAGGTCAGGTGAATCAGGCATACTTAATTGTCCGTAGGTGTGAATGTGTATATGTGTGTGTGTGTGGGGGGGGTCATTATTTATCATTTACACTTGAAATCAGGGCATGAGCAGTGATTTCTCTCTATTAGATGCTGTAGAAAATGTTTTGAAATTGAAACCATAAATGTTAGGTCATTGTCATGTAATGTTGGTATATTGAACAAAAGCTTAAATAAATGTGTTAGCTTTCCTGCAGGATGTCTGTACATGATGGGGTATCAAGCCAAAAATGGTAACGAGAGTGCTGGAACAACCCCCCCTGCCATAAGACGCATCCTGATCGATGACAGAAAACATGGGCAGCTAAACCTGACCTGGCAGGATACAGCTGTCTTGGAATCCATCAATGCAGCACTGAAACCAGTTTACTGATGTTCTATCAGGGGAAAGGTATGTGACCGTGTCCTCTGCAAAGCCTATGCTAGACCTTCTAAAGGAGGAACTCTTATCCCCAGACCCCAAGGACACCACACTCGCAGCAAACATCAAGAAAAAAATGTGCTGTGTTCTTGAGGAAAAGTACAGCGCAACGGCACTTCAAGAGCACCTGAGAAAGGCCACCCTCCTCAATCCAAGGTATAGGGGCAACATCGGGGATGCAGTGGTCGTGGATGATTCTAAGGACCAGCTTTTAAGAGCGATGGTGGATATTAGAGAGGAAGGAAGCAACAGTGACGTAGGTGGGGACTGTAACAGAGCTGTGGCAGAAGATGATGGATCTGCATCTCCTGCACCCAAGAAGAGGCTGTGTGACCTGTTGCAGAACAGAAGAACCCAAATTGCTAACCAGGAAGAGACACTGGATCTCTTGGCGGATCCTCTGATGTGGTGGAACGACAACCAAGCAAGGTTCCTTTTGGTGGCCAAGTTAGCAAGAAAGTACATGTGCACAAGTACTGCCTCTGAGAGAATGTTCAGTACGGCTGGCAACATTGTGACCCTAGTGTGATGTTGCCTTAGGCCAGATGAGGTCAACATGTTGGTGTTCCTTGCCCGGAATCTACCTAACCAGTGAGAAGCATGACTGGCTGTGGTTGTGGTTGACAAGAATATGGCCTGTTTTGGCCATAGTAAATTGTTTATTTTGATTATTGGTATATTCCATTTTTAGTCATTTCTTTGTATATTTCAGGAATTGGCTTTATATATTTAAGTTGTTATTTATGTCATATCTGCCCTGTGTGATTTTTGTTTACAAAGTCAAACAGAAGTTGAATTTTTATTTATATGTTCCAATGTTCAATGCCAATAAATGGCTCTTCTTCTTCATAAGGTATTTGTGTATTATTAAACTATGATTAGGCTTATACTATAATAGTGGCATAAAATGATCAGAAAAAGACAATTAAATTGTTAATCGCAATTATTTGTATGACAATCAATCGTCAACTAAAATTTCATGATCGTGACAGCCCTACCTGTTGGTTGAGAGAGGTCTGGTGCTAGACAATCTGTTTGTAGCCGTCTCGCCATTGTTTGTGCCATCGACATGTTTTACAGTGTCAGGCGTACCTCTGTTTTTCCCAAACGAGCTCCTTGAAAGAGAACCGAGTCAATTCGTAAAGTTTGCTAGTGGGTTCAAAGCAATTCGTCTGGGTTGTCAAGACGCTAGACTACAGCATGTTCACTCCCTGCGGAGACAGGCGTGCATGTATTTAAATGATTCTTCGCAACATCTAGAAGTGTCATTTAAAGTCAAAGATGAAAACAGTTTCCACACTGTGTATGCAAGTTCTGGCAGTATGAAATGTTTTGAGTGTGGCGATGTCGGCCACAAATGTTTGTCCTGCCCGCACAGGGAGCCCACAGTGGGCAGTAGTTCAGGCGAGCCACAGCCCGGAGGCGCCGCTGAGAACGGCAGCCCACAAACAGCGCAGCATGCAGCAGGAGATACCGCAACTGGTGATTCGCAACCTGGTATAAAGAAAAATGAAACTACTGAGCAGGATAGCAAGAATGACAATAACAGTATTCTAAGTGATATTGAAGCAGTCTATGGATGTATACAGATGAGGAGGACAGACAGAACCAGTGAGAGACAGTCAGAAAGCTGAGGCTGAGAGTCAGGTCTCAGCAATAGGTGATTCACACTATGAAAACATTGAAAATGAAGATGAGGAAATGTTAGCGGGTGATAGCCTATCACAGTTTACTGATATTGTGTAACAGGATGATCAGCAGTCATTCATTAAAGGAGATTAATGATTTCCTTGATGAAACTTATGGCAGACAGTCTGTGGAAATAACATATTTCTTCTCTAATGTGGACAGTTTTGTTAACTCGGTTATAGGGAGTGGAAAAAAGCTGGATATGAAGAGTTTAGTAAACAGAAGAGGTTTCATCGAAAGAAGATTTTGACTAAACTTAGGAAAGAAAAGCAAGGAAATGTTCCTTTAAATGCACAAAATTAAAAGTCGGTGATGCACAAAAGGTGTTTTCCTCTTGGAAAGGTTTCACTGTCTTCTTTTCCTTCCTTTTCTTTCTTTTTTTATGGAAAATTTGCAGATAGGAAGTTTAAATATAAATGGAAGACGGGACAGGAATAAGCAAGGTATGGTAGCTGAGCCGAGGAGAGTTAAAAACGGATGTGCTCTTCTTACAGGAGACACATAGCTCAATAGACAATGAGGTAGAGTGGGGAATGAGTTGGACAGGCCAGTTTTTTTTTAACCATGGTACCAACCTTAGTGCAGGTATAGTTGTTCTCACAGCACCTCATTCTAACAAATGTTTTGGTATGTGAAGTGAAGCAGGGCAGAATCCAAGTAATTCAGGCAACAATCCGACATATGTATACCTTTTGTTTTCATAAATATGTATGCTTGTAATTCTGGAACTGATCATTTGAGATAGTTCAACAAATTGAATGAAAACAAACAAACAGTTCAATAGTAGCTCAGTAATAGTAGTGGAAGGAGGCTGGAATTGCACTACACATCCTACAGTTGAAAATCAAAATCTCAAGAGAGCCTCATCCACCATCAGCTTCATTTCTGTCCAGTGTGGTCACAGAAAATGACCTCACAGATGTTTGGAGAAAACTTAACCCAGCAAGTAGGCAGTACACATGGGTGAAAGCTGTCGAGGGTAGTATGAGGGCAGCCAGGTTGGATAGGATTTATCCAAATCAAACATATAACAACAGGTTAATTAAGTCACAGTATCCCCTGTTGGATTTTCAGATCACCATTTAGTCGTGGCAGATTTTTCCTTACTAGTACGATTTCAATGCTGTCCCTACTAGCACTTCAATGTACAGTTAACACATGATAAAGCTTTCTGTCAGTTCTTCTCTGACTTCTGTAGTCAATGGAGGCTGAGAAAGAAAGATTTTGAAAACTTAGCTCAGCAATACATAAAACACATTAGCTGTAGAGAAAATCTGCTTTGAAGAATTAGAGAAAGAAATTAAGATATTAGAAGATGAAGTGATTATTGGGAATGATGGCAATAGCAGGACCTGGAAGAGTCGGAGGAAGGCTTTAGGTAGGTTTTTACATGAGAAAGCAAAGGGTGCTATATTCATAACTCGAATCTCTACCATCAAAGATATGGATGTTCCAATTTTTTTTTCTTTAAACTTGAGAGAAAAATTAGAAAAAATAATGTGATAATGCATCTCAAGCTTCCAAATGGGGCAATAACAACTGATCCATCAGAGATTAGGAACCTGGCCATAGACTTCTGCAGTGGCCTGTTCGGTGCAGAGAACCATGACTCTGATTGTGTGGGGGAGATACTGGAGTTACTGCCTCAGCTGGGTGAAACACAGTTAGCCTCGCTGGAGTCCCCCATCTCCTTTGATGAGATGTCTGCAGCGGTTCAGCAGCTTCAGCTGTGGCAAAACCTCTGGACTTCCTTCGGGGTTTTACAAGATGTTCTGGACTCTAATTGGACAATACTTACATGAAATATTTAAAGACTGTTTGGATTCTGGGACTTTACCCTTTGAGTTGTAGAAGGACTGTTCAAACATAGTTACCCAAAAAGGGAGAACTTGGCTTACTGAAATAATTGCAAACTCTCTTTCAAATAGACTCAAAGAATATATGGATACTGTTGTACATTATAGCCAGATGTACTGTGTTCCTCTTGGTAAAATCAAGGATAATCTGTTTTTGATACAGGACATTATTGATATATCTAAGCTCCAGGAGATGGGGATTGGCCTTCTCTCCATCAAGACAAGATCAAGAGAAGGCTTTTGATAGGGTTGATCATTGTTACTCGTTTAAAACACTTGACGGTTTTGGTTTTGGAGAAACATTTCATGGGTCAAATTGTTGTATTCTGGAGCCAGTGTTGTGTTAAATTTAGGCGGTGGACTCAGCTGACCTGTCTCTGTTCAGAGAGGTATAAGATAGGGTTGTCCCTTATCTGAAATGCTGTATTCCCTGGCCATTGAGCCTCTTTTAATTCAGCTCAGGCAGGGTTTCTTAGGGCTAACCTTTTCTGAGAATATCACTAATTTGGTTGGTTTGTCAGCATACACTTATGATGTCATAGTTTTCATATTGAGTTGAAAATTATGTTAAAATTCTTAAGCAGAAATTGGCCTTATACAAACAGGCTTCTTCCACAAAAGTCAATTTGTCGAAGTGTGAGGGTTTATTACTTGGGAATGGAACAATAAAGGGAAGCCAATATTTGCCTCGATGTTCTGGCACCGGTTTACAGTTGTAAAACCTCCGTACACACTCATAAGAGAAATACAAAAGAGGCTGGTGAACTTCTGGGGAGGCTTTCACTGGACTAAATCTGCTGTATTGTTCCTACAGTGTTAGAAGGTGGCCAGGGCCTGACTGACCTCTACAGTCGTATCACAGCTTTTTACCTTCAGACTATGCAGCGACTATTATATCATAAACAACCGCTTTGGAGTGAAACAGCGTCTGTGTTGCTTCATAGGATTATGAACCTGAATTAGGACAAGCACTTGTTCTTTATGGAAGTAGCTGGCATGGAGTTCACTACAACACCTTTCTATCAGGCTGTCCTCTGAGCTTGGGGAACAGTTTTAAATACCAAGCGAGACTGCTCCTAGATCTATGGCAGTGTAGGGGAGGAACCCCAGCTCTATAACCCGCTGATACACTGCAGGATGCTCAGCTCCGTTAGTGTACGAAGATGTCTCACAAGAGCTGGACTTACTAAGACAGTGTGTCTCAGATCAGGAGAACAATGGAAAACGGCTACCATTTTGAGACTGGTTTTAAATCTCTTCGTCTATTGGAGAGGTTGTTGGAGGAAGTGATCAGTGCACTTCCTGGTTTCTTCAGAGAGGCACTAGGAGCAGAGTGTGGGGAAGGTCAGCCAGTTATGCGGCCTGGTTTTCCATCTTTGTCCATCCGTGCTGCAGTGGAGGAGCAGGAGGAAGTGAGCGGGGCCCTTCTGTCTTAAAGCCCTAGAACTACAGGACTTCTCAAGAACATCAAAGACTTTGTATGCAGTCACTGTAAAGGTTCTCAACTGAACATCATTAACCGGTGTACTAACAGGTGTACAGGAGTCGAGGTGGTTGGGTGTGTTGACACCAAGTTCATCTCGCAAAGGCAGCTGGAGGTCCCTGTACAACCCCCCCATAGAGAAACGCACTGCGGATCTACAGTAGAGGATGGTACATGGGGCTGTGGCTACAAACAGACATGTGGCACATATAGCTCATAGAGAAAGGAGTCACTGTTTTTTTTTCTGTAATGATGAAGAAATTCTACAGCACTTGTGGCTCAGCTGTCCCATATTGAGCCCTCTTCTCTGTGCTGCAGCGGTCATGCAGAGGTTTGTGAGAGGTTTTGGAAGACAGCCTGTTTTTCTTTGGTTCTAGGTACACGGCAGCACAGTGCAGATGCGTCACCTTGGTTGACTTTCTGATAGGTCAGATAAAAATGAGCATTTGGCTTAGTAGAAGAAATAAAATGAAAGACACAGGTTCCACAGATGCTACATTCATGTTCAGGGGTCTAGTGGCTGCTCAACTTAAAATTGAGTTCACATATTACAAAATGACTTCAAACTTGGAAGAATCTGTTTCTGTTTGGGGACATGGAGATGTTCTGTGCACTGTAGCAAACCAATTACTTGTTCTTAATTTATGAAAAAGGGATGGTCTGTATCTTTGTTTTTGCTGCGTATGGGGTTTGTTGTTCAATATGTACAGGATTATATGCGTTAATTCTTTTAATGTAAATGAAAAATTGGGCCATTAAAGGACTGGTTAAAGGTCAAAGTCTCTCTCTCTCTGTCACTCTGTCTCTGTCACTCTCTCTTTCCTTCTTCATCACTCGCTCTCTTGTTTATCCTGTCTCCATCTTTGCATTTGAGCATCTATCTCTGTCCCCTTGTCTTTCCCATTCTCTTTCTTTACTCCCACTTGGTCATCTACCTGTTTCTCCCATTTTTCTGTTTTTCTTTTCTCTTTCCACCCTCCCATCCACACACAGACTCTTATTCTTAATCTACAGAATGTTTAAGATCGCGTTGTATATTTACTCTGTATATTTACTCTTGTTTCTCTCTCATTTATTCCAGCACTTGTTTGTGCCCCCTGCAACAGTTAAACATAATACAGCAAGTGTGCTGAAATGTTTTTTTTAATCTGCTGTTCACTTTTCTTTTGTATAAAAAAAAATCCCTCATCCATCCTGAATCATCAAATTCATCTCTCTCTTTCCTATTTCCTTTCCACCTCTCCCTTTGAATCATCTGCACCGGTTTTAGAGCCAACTCATCTTTTTCCCTTGCAAGGTAAACAGACTCTCCAGTAGCCCTGATTCATTCTGCAGACCAAGAAGATGCATTGCTAGCTATCTAACAAACTGTGTTGCTTTGGCAAGTAATCAGGATGAAACCTCTGACTTTAAATGTGCTCTCCCGGTTGCATTCATTGGTGGCTCTGTGTCATAGTCAGCCCATATGAAAACAACTGACATCAGTCTTCTGTCCTTCTCTGTCACTCTCTCGGCGCTCTGTCTGCTGGTGGCCTTCCTCAGCACAATGGGGGCACGGGGTGGGAAGCCTGGGTGTTGGCACCGGACACGAGCCCAGCGCTGGGGGGACAAGAGCCTCGCTAATCCCCCTTCTATTCTCTGCTGGATTAACACTTCTAAACCGACACAGAGTGAATCAGCACATCTCTCTGTGTCCCTCTGCATCTACCTTTGGGCAGTCTGTAGCCATGCAAGCTTTATCAAGCGATATGTGGCGTGTGTGCACGTGTGTGTGTGCACGCGTGTGCGTGTGTTTGTGATGTGATGTGAGACTACAGACATTGCTGGAGCAGAATGCAACAAAGTGGATGAAATGAGAGAGCCGATGTAGTGTCATAGTCACTTATCATCACTTTTATAGATTTGAAAATAAAGGGCAAACGTAGTGTGTTGGCAAACCAAAATTGAACTTCCTCCATGCAGAAATGGGTATTGTTGTTGAGGTTCAAGAAGCAGTTTTGCTCTGCCAAGGGACAGAGAGTGCAAGCTCATGGGGGTGAGGCACGACAGGGTCACAAAACAACAGCGTTAAAGTCTAAGCTCCAAGCTACAGGTTGCCTTATCATGAAATATATCAAAAATATATAATTCGATATTTTTGATAATGATCAAATTCGAGTTTCAACAATTTATTCCTTGCACACAGTCAGAGAGCGTTTGTCTGGATGAAAAGGAAAACAGGATAAGAGTGATGTGTGAGGAACTCTACAGGGATGATGTGTCCTGCAGAGGAAGAAGCATTTTACACTGTGATGAAGAACGAGTCAAACCAAGTCAGTACTGCGAACCTAGAATCCAAGCACCCCATTTTAAGTTTCATGACCTACACTGTCAAAGCCTGCACTGAAATATAATCCTAAAAGAAGGTCATCAGTTGCTTTACTGAAAGCAGCCTCTGTGCTATGTGTCGCTCTGAAATCAGACTAGAATCATTCGAAAACACAGATTTGACTCATAAAAGCTATTTACTGGAAGGGAGGGATGGAAATGGGGATTTGGAGGCGGTCCCTCCGTCAGTTCATCAGTCCGGAACAACCCAAGAAGCAGTGTTAATTTCTACAACAACAGTTCCCATTACCAAATTTCACAGAAGAGTGCACCCAAGTTAACTTAAAGAGACTGTTTTTCTACATTCAAATTCTTTGTTTGTCGACATTATGGCATGCAGTAAGCATGTAGTGCAGTATAATATCTATTCTGATGACCTGTTGTTGTGGACCAATGGATAGAAGAAACAGTGTGATTCATGAGACCTTGGGTCAAGTCAATGAACAGGGCTCTCTTCTCTTCTCTTCTCTTCTCTTCTCTTCTCTTCTCTTCTCTTCTCTTCTCTTCTCTTCTCTTCTCTTCTCTTCTCTTCTCTTCTCTTCTCTTCTCTTCTCTTCTCTTCTCTTCTCTTCTCTTCTCTTCTCTTCTCTTCTCTTCTCTTCTCTTCTCTTCTCTTCTCTTCCCTTCCCTTCCCTTCTCTTCCCTTCAATCAGTCAAAGAAAGTTACCCTTCCTTGACATGTTCTGTTCTTTCTCTATACCAAAAGGTCAGACAAGAGAATGACCCTCCCATCACGGTTTCAGAAAGAGGTGCATGCTCACCTTTCCAGGAACTCCCAACAGTCCAGCTGTAAGTAGGACTTTCTACTTTGGTTTTCTAAAAATAAAGCATTTGGGTCATCCATCAAACTTTCCTGAAAAGAGGAAATATTGGCCAATTGGTGAATTATTTTGATGAGTTCAAATGCAGTGCAGCCACTCTGACTTCCTTCAGAAGATATATGGAGCCTTACCAAAGGAAATATAAATCACCTGTACAGTTAGACAAGAGGATGCTCTTGTAAGTCGCTTTGGATAAAAGCATCAACAAAATGAGTAAATATAAAGGTATGATTAAAGAAGGAAGACAGACATGTTTGATAAGATTTCAAGTTCCATCCAACTCGTGAGTGAAAGTATGTGTTCCCCCGTCCACAACTGTATTGAAGCTAATCTTCCACAGGCCTACACTAATCAACCAAAACAGTCTTTTTAGTCTTCTACCACAGTTTAATTAGGGTTACCCCTACTCTGCCCGGGGTGTCTGCATCAGCCTATAATGAACTACATAGCTTTGAGACATGTGTTTAAGGCCCTGGTTATTGCAAATGTGTGTTTAAGCACCTCGTTATGTTAGATCCCCATAGGGAGACTATTAAAGCCGTGTTATTGGCTGTTTCATGAGCGTCTCCTTCCTGGATGTAAACAGCCAATCTATATGTGAAGAAGAGGAATCTAATAGTTTCTGTAGACGACAAACAAAACAAGGGACCAAAATGTGATATGCTCAGCTGGCCATCCCTCCTCCAGCTGTACTTCTTTTGCACTTTGATCAGCACATTTTGAATATTTTTATAGGCTTGTTTTACTTAGCTTTTTTTTGAGTCTGTTATATCATGAGCGTTTAGTATTTAATTCAGGGTAACATCCATAGCTGGTAAAGACCTGCAGGATAGTTTGGAGAACCATCTAAATGTTACTGAGAACCACTCTCAGGTCCTCATTCTTTTCTTTTCCAGTTATAACAAGAGTGGAAGTTGAACACCGTAAAGTTGAAAGAAAAACCGTGCTTTAGTAAATGTAAGCTTCGTGTCATTCTTCCTGACCTCTTTTCTTTCCTCTTCTGTCAACTTTGAACTTAAAAAGTGTTGCACCACATGCAGAGGCAAAACCAAGAACACCCTAGGCGTGCATATGTATGAGCATTTTCTCCTCTTCTTTTCTCACCCTCTTTTCGGTGTTTTCCTCTTTGGTTTTCAATCAAATCCCTTGAACCTAGACATACTGTGCCCCAGTTTGGGAAGAGCAGATTCATGTCATTCAATGGGTCCAGTAGCAAGTTAAAGAAGCTGTTATGTTTGTTTCATTCTCTCTTATCCTCTTCATCTTCTTTTCAATTCCAATCCTTTCAGCTCCATCAAACTTGAACGAGAGCCTGGGCTCGGGGAAGGGGAAACCCTACAACCCTCAGCAGGTTCAGGGCCGCATCAAGGAGATCCTTGCCAAGTACAGTAACGGGTTCTGGGTGTCCAAGCTGCCTCAGATCTACAGAGAGCTGTACAAACATGACCTACCTACAGAGGCCATCAAAGACCTGGAGACCTGGACGCATATATGCACCGTACGCTCATGCTATCATGGTCATTTTGTCATTCTTAAGTATCATGGCGTATCATTTGAATATGCGCACAGCAGTTGCAAACCAAAGCGTATGCAGATTTTCTTTCCAACTGAAACACTACGTGGGCTGCTTTCCCCTTTCTCTTTGAGTGCCATTGCTTGAAATTGTGCTTCTCAGTTAAATCAGCTGGTGTAGAGTTGTGCTGTAATGAATATCTGTATACACCCGCATGGCGCAGTTGGGAGCTACTGTATTAGAATGAGGACACTGCAAGAAAATCAGCAAGTCACTACCAACTGTGCCACACATTCTGTTCAATTTGATTTCTGTGTTGTGGTGCTTAAGTGCCAACTGAAGGACCAGAAGACAGACATTTTAAATCGCTGCTATGGGTATGATAATATTTTGGGCTTGCTGATGGATTTTGGGTAAACAAAATGTCGGCGTAGGAGCTGTCACACGTATTGTCTAATGCTGGGAATCATTTTCTAAAAGTCCATTTCAAAAAGCAATTTTTCCCAATTTTGAGGCTAAGGAAACACAGTGGGCACCCAGGGCCAAATCTAATCATTGCAAATTAATTTTAGAACCTATTATTAGTATCAAAAACAAACTAATGTAGACTTGACAACACTGTGAATTAAGGATGGATCCTAATACCCGAGTATTCGGATATTCGTTCACTGGGTAGGCATTCGGTTTCAATTTTGGGATTCGGATATTTGGGTTTTGGTTTTTTTTGGTTTTTTTTTTTGCTCAATGTAGGCTATCAATAAAGGCGAACTGCAAACTATATTTATACTTTTTAATTGCACTGTTAAAATGTGTAAATATATTGTAACCATCACGGATGAATAGACTCACTGGCCCTTGGCTAACGGGCCAGGCCCTTTAGTCAACTGGTTAACGTAGTCGCCCGTGGTGCGGGAGATCTGGGCTCACGTCCTGGCTGTGGCGGTTCCCGGCTGACCCCCAAATTTGCTACAATTAAACTCAGCTGCAGTGCCTGAAATCCCTGTCACTCACAGCAGTGGCATCACGCTTCAGTTCACGTAGGCCGTTAAAGGGAGAACAAAATGTCGAATACCTCAGCTGTATGGCGACACGAGGTAACGAGGTAATGTGCCAAATACATAATTTGAAACTGGCCTACCATGGTGGCACAATGAGTATGATAATCATCTGAATGCTGTAAGTAGTAGGCTATTCTTCCATCCATCCAGCCATTATCTTAACTCCTTATCCTACCCTCAGAGTGGCGGGATGCTGGAGCCTATTCCAGCAGTCATTGGGTGGCAGGCGGGGAGACACCGTGGACAGGCCGCTGGGCCATCACACACACACACACACACACACACACACACACACACACACACACACACACACACACACACACACCCATTCATTCATAGGGACAATTTAGTATGACAAATTCCCCTGACCTACATGTCTTTGGACTGTGGGAGGAAACCGGAGCTCCCGGAGGAACCCACGCAGACACGGGGAGAACATGTAAACTCCACACAGAGGATGACCTGGGATGAGCCATCAAGGTTGGAGTACCCCAGGGCTCGAACCCAGGGCCTACTTGCTGTGAGGTGACCGCGCTAACCACTGCGCCACCGTGCCGCCAGGCTATTCTTATACGGAGTAAAAAATTGAGACTACTAGCTAGCAAACTTAAGTTTAGCTCATTTCTGTTTTCCAGTCGCCATTATCAAGCTGCTTTTGTCCACCGTTTAAACTGTAACATTAAACAATAAAAACACGCACTTACTTTGCTTGGAAAATAGTTGCAATGGAATACTTAAAATTCCTCCCATATATGCAATAGTTAAAGTTCCTCCCACAGTCCAAAGACATGTAGGTCAGGTGAATTGACCATACTAAAATTGTCCCTAGGTGTGAATGTGTCGGCCTTGTGATGGCCCGGCGGCCTGTCCAGGCTGTCTCCCCACCTGCCGCCCACTGACTGCTGGGATAGGCTCCAGAATCCTCCGATAGGGATAAGCAGCTTGGATAATGGATAGATGGAATAGTTAAAAATATTACATCTGGGGTTAAGGCAATCATAGGCTTCAAAAGCCTAATAATAATTGTTATGGCTATCTCATTAAAAGTATTGTTATAACAGAAATAAACGTGTTTTCTATCTGTTTGACTTGTTAGGTTCAGGTTGTAAATTTTTTTTTTTTAAGCATGCACGTGAGCGTGCAAGGATTTTGAGAAAATGCGCGTCTTCCGGGAGCTGCCGCGGGGCACACACCAAGCTCTTGGACCCACCACGAGGAGTGGGTGGGGTGGGGGGGGGAAACCTCGCAGCGGGAGCCATGGTAGGACAACTGGGGCAGACGGTCCGGCTGAGCCCCTTCGTAAGGGCTGAGTCCGGAGGAACGCAGAGGAAGGGGCCACGAGAGCCCCTCCAACCGGCGCGTACCCTCTGCTTGCTGAAAATATAAAAAATAATATTGATAATCGGACCCACAAGACCTCCATTACCATTTGCCCATCTTGTCACTGCAGCATTGAATGTTAATGACAACTGGGATTTCTCTGGTCTTGAGTGACAATCTTCTTGTATTTGTCTAACTAGGTGGAGAAACCCTGCAGCAGCAACCCCTCCGAGCTGCTTCTCTACCCCACCAAGACGGAGACGCACCCACCCTCCCCTTCCCCGCTGCCTAACCCCGTCCCCACTCCCAACAGCACACCCGCAGACAAACCCTCGCGATCCCCGGCTACACAGAGACCGCCCACCTCCCATCACCGTCCCCACCCTCGCTCTCCGCCATCCTCTTCCTCCACCTCCTCCCCCAGCCCCCCCTCATCCCCCACGGTGCTCTCCCCAGACCTGAGGCAGAAACTGGAGGAGCTGCTGGTGAAGTACTCTAACGGACTGTGGGCCCACGCACTACCCAAGCTCTTCCAGGACACCTATAAAGTCAGTCAGTCATCTTTTAAGTCACATTTAAATGGAATCGTTTCATAAACTGGCTGTTACCAATTTTATTAACAGACTGTTTGAGTAGTAGAATTTGTCGTAGCAGTAATATTTATTGTTTTTCATAGGTCTTACATTTTTGTACTTATTGTTCTACTTATTGATATTATATTTACTATTATTGTTGTTATTTTACAAGAGCAAACTGCCTGCACATGTCCTGGAGAACCTCCAGCTCCTCTCTGACTTCTGCACCATCGACTACCCCATGCCTGACAACCCCAAGAGGGCCATCTTGTACAGGAGGAGCAGCAGCGGAGACGGGGGGAGAGAGGATGAGAACTGCAACCGGAGGGACTCCTCAGCAAGCGAGGAGGAGCTGAGGGTGAGGCAGGAGGTGGGCAGGAGGCTCAGTAACCAGGCGGTGCCCCCCCTGCAGATCCCCAGGGAGGAGTACCCCTCTGTGCTGGTGGTGGAGGCCACCAATACCAATGGAGTTATACTCAGGTGAAGGGTGGCATGTGTGTCCATGTGTGTTTTTGCGTATGTGTGTATATATGTAAACTGGAATACAGTGTGGATGTGCAATCAGTTCTCTCTCTCACTCTCTCTCTCTCTCTCTCTCTCTCTCTCTCTCTCTCTCTCTCTCTCTCTCTCTCTCTCTCTCTCTCTCTCTCTCTCTCTCTCTCTCTCTCTCTCGCTCTCTCTCTCTCAGGTACATTGGTGAAGGTTACTCACAGGCCCAGGAGTCGATGGAGGATGAGATGAGGGAGTTTTATGGGACGGACCGCAGCAGTCCCACCCCGCTGCCCTCTCCTACCTCAGGCCAGCTCGCCGCTGTCAGGGCTGAGGAAGAGGAGGAGATCCTTAGGGCACAGGTCTGCGAAGTCATGACCGACAAAGTTAAGGTGAGGGGTCAAAGGTCAGATTTGTAGCTTGTACGGTGTTTTCAAATAGTGTTGGGCTGTTTACTTCTACTCACTTCCCCACATTTTTCTCGGAGATTTACAGTCTTGTCTTTCTTAAAATCTCTTCTTAGAGTGAAATGTTAGTTAATTGTGTAATTCGCTCTGCAGGTGTACTATGTGGATCATGGCTTCTCAGAGGTGATCAGCAAAGCCAAAGTGTTCGAGCTCAATGAGAAGTTTTTTAAGCTGCCATTCCAAGCGACCAAGTGTAAACTTGCTGGTGAGTGTGGCTCAAGTACAGCTTCTCACTTGCAGCTTCACTTGCTGTCTCAAACACACACATAGACACAGACACAGACACACACACACACACACACAAAATCAACTCCCTTTCTCAGTTAATCATTCCTACTCAATCACCTGCTCACTCTCACACATCCATTAGCATTCTTATTCATTCAGTCATTATTGACTTATTTACTCGCATAGATTAACTTTCTATATAGACTTTAAAGGGCTGTTCCATCCTGAACGTTTTGTTTCTGTTGTTTCTGATTCTGCACACAGTCAACATCTGATTTTGATTATGACGGCAAGGATTCATCCATGCACACCATATATCGATGCATTTTTGTGTCTCTGTGCATGTATGTACCTGCACTTGTGGAAGAAATCAGATTTTTCTAGATTCGTGTTACCTTGTACACTAGTTCTACTGTAATTTGTTTGTTCAAATTTAAGCCATAATTTTTTCTGTGCGGCGCCATCTTAAATAGCATTCTTTTCTCAACATTTCTGGACGAGAATACACCATAATCTAATTTAGCCGTGTGTGTTAGTGTAGAAAAGACAAGTCATATAAGAGGGATAATGTCCCTTTTTCTGAGAATTAACAGGAGCTAGCTGTTATTGTGTTCACAACAATCAGACTTCGTGATATTGACCTCGAAGTTGGTAAGGGGGATTTAACAAGTATATATGTCTGTGTGTGTGTTCAGGCCTGGAGCCTTTCTGTCAGGAGTCTGCTGTTCTCAAGAAGTTTGAGGCCATGGCCAGTGGAAGGATCCTGTTGGCTGAAATCCTGGAGAGAGGGCCAACCCCACTTGTTGTGCTGTATGACACATCACAAGATGATGATGTCAACATCAATGCTGCCTGCATGAAAGTCCTGCAGGACAAGACGCTAGCCAGCCCTTTACAGGTACAGCAGATAATGTGGGTAGCTCTGCTGGAGGAACACCCACACACACACACACACACACACACACACACACACACAAATAAACTCTCTCTCTTTCTTTCTCTCTCTCTATCTGAGTACTTAACCCTTGGTCTGCGGCTCTCCTCAGGTGAACAGTGCCTATATGAATGTGGCTGTCAGCAGTGTTTGTTCTGATGGGACCATATACTGCCAGTTGCCCTCCAGAGGCCTTGCTAAGCTTAATGAGATCCTGGAAAAGACAGAAGCCTACTTTCACACACAGGTGAAAAAAAAAACAACACTTCATTTGATGTCATGGTGTCCTTGCGTAGCCATTTCGGAAGTCCTGTAAAGCCATTTACAATCCCAACTATAGTACTGGTCAAAGCATAAGAAACAGAAAGACTGCACTTGGCAAGTAAACATACATAAATTTGCCTAGATGCCTAGATATTGATGTGGAGACCAAGTGTCCACGGTGTGTTGTCATATAGATCCTGACAGACAGGATACAGTGAGAACAGGATCACCCAAAGAGAGCAGAGAGGTAGTGTAAATTATGTAGTACACTGTACTCTAAAGTACATACAGTATAACCCAATATGTATGTTCCTTATAACTTACAGTATAGTTGCCAAATGGTGACACACAAACAGACTGCACACACAAACATATGAACTCACAGACACACCACACATGTACAAATATATCCCGCTTGTGTGCTCTCCCTCTCTCACACGCACACACACATACTACATAAGCGTTACACTCCTCCACTGTTATGCTATGGAGTGACTGTGATTCCTGACCACAGAAATCCAGACTAATTAACCACTTCCAACAGCAGTTTACATTTAAATACATCTCTTCACAAAAATGTGGCTAGCAAGCAGTTTGCAACCCCTCTTAGTTTTGTGACTGTGTGGACATTTGTCTGTGGAAAAGATTTAAATCAGTTAACATCAAAGTGAATGCTGTTCAGCGATTTTATTTTTACTCCCACTAGAAGTTTATGATGTGTATGTGTGTGTGAATGGAAAAGACCTCGACTGGCACAGACCAATCAATGTGAATGTGTTTGTGCTGTGTCTGTAGTGGAGTTGTGAACAGATTGAGATTAGGACTATAATCTGGGGTTAGCATTGTCAAACCACTTAATCTGTTGGCAGTACAGTGGAGCTGAAGTTGCTTTGTAGAAGTGTGCTACCATTGGGGTTTACAGGGGTAGTTCACTGTTCAAGTCAATCCAGAATGGAGTCAAAAGGAACTTGAGACTTTTAGTCCCTTATAGTATTTCTAGTCTCTTTAAAATTGTTCAATCTGGTGGAATATTTTACTTGAAAACGAGGAAAAGTTTTACAATGCAAATGTCAATGCGTAACAAGCAGGTCGCACTAAGGCTATTCTCACATATGATATGTCATGGGAGACTCAGGATTTATTCTTACTGTTCTCACCTCAGATTACACTGACCTGGACTGCATGTAAGCAAGGTGCTGATGCAAGAAAACAAAGTCACACATATATTACCATTAGATTTTTCATGTAGCCTCCAATGGTGACGGTTTAATGCCTTGCGCTCCCCTACCCAGAAGTGGGGCTAACTCTGCTAGGACTGAATTAGATCACAAACTTTTCCCCTTAAGTGAGTGAGCGAGAGTACCTATTTTTATGCATAGATATGTCTCTACCAGCATTACAGACCACACAAAGGTATGGCCTAAAGATGCTCCCTGGACAACTGACATTCTTTTTAGTTTCCAAAAAAAAAAATCTGATAAAAAGGTACAACTGTGTACCTTTTGTTTAAACTTTTACCCCCATCTGGTGTGGTAGACCCCTGCCTCAACAGATCTGGTGTTCAGTGCCTGTTCTTGTGCTGCTATGATCACAGCCTCGGTGCTGTCCTTCAGTCCAGCCTTTTCCAGTCACTGGCATGGAGGGGCTTAATCTTCCATGATACCTCCTCTTCTTCTTCCTCCCCACTCTCTCTCTTTTGCTGCCTGAGGTACTCACTCAGCAGTTTGTCTTGGGGGGCCCTCTTTCTGATGTATTAATGGATGTTCCTTGTTTCATCCTGGATAGTGGCTCTTAACACTCACTAACCCTCGGCCCCAATCTCCCATTGATTTATTGTATAGTAATATCTAGGTTATAATTATAATTAAAGAATTATTTTAAACATCGCAATGATATATCTATTGATATATCATTGAGAGTGAAGGCAGGGTGGAGTGGATGGAGAAGAGTGTCAGGAGTGATTTGCGACAGAAGGGTACCAGCAAGACATAAAAGGAAGGTTTACAAGATGGTTGTGAGACCAGCTATGTTATATGGTTTGGAGACAGTGGCACTGACCAAAAGACAGGAGGTGGAGCTGGAGGTGGCAGAGTTGAAGATGCTAAGATTTTCACGGGGAGTGACGAAGAAGGACAGGATTAGGAACGAGTATATAAGAGGGACCGCTCAGGGTAGACAGTTTGGAGACAAAGCAAGAGAGGCAAGATTGAGATGGCTTGGACATGTGTGGAGGAGAGATGCTGGGTATATTGGGAGAAGGATGTTGAATATGGAGCTGCCAGGGAAGAGGAAAAGAGGAAGGCCAAAGAGGAGGTTTATGGATGTGGTGAGGGAGGACATGCAGGTGGCAGGTGTGACAGAGGAAGATGCAGAAGACAGGATGAAATGGAAACGGATGATCCGCTGTGGCGACCCCTAACGGGAGCAGCCGAAAGTAGTAGTAGTAATGATATATCTATTGATACAGTGTGTTTTAATAATTGTAAAGAATGATGTTAAAAGTTGGTGAGAGCTACATCACATGGGCAAAATGGGAAATATATGTTTAATGATTCCACTTCTTTTTGCCCTGTGATGGCCTGGCGACCTGTCAGGGTGTCTCCCAGCCTGCCGCCCAATGACTGCTGGGATAGGCTCCAGCATCCCCGTGACCCAGATTTGGATAAAGTGGCTTGGATAATGGATGGATATTTGATTTGGCAAAGAGGTGAAGAAGAGTGCAAGCAGGGTGGAGTGGGTGGAGATGAGTGTCAGGAGTGATTTGCGATAGAAGGGTACCAGCAATAGTTAAAGGGAAGGTTTACAAGATGGTTATGACGAAAAGACAGGGGGCGGAGCTGGAGGAGGCAGAGTTGAAGATGCTAAGATTTTCATTGGGAGTGACAAAGAAGGACAGGATTAGGAACGATTATATTAGAGGGACAGCTGAAGTTGGACAGTTTGGAAACAAAGCAAGAAAGGCAAGATTGAGATGGCTTGGACATGTGTGGAGGAGAGATGCTGGGTATACTGGGAGAAGGATGATGAATATGGAGCTGCCAGGGAAGAGGAAAAGAGGAAGACCAAAGAAGAGGTTTATGGATGTGGTGAGGAATGACATGCAAGTGGCTGGTGTGACAGAGGAAGATGGAGAGGACAGGAAGAGATGGAAACAGACGGTCTGTTGTGGCGACTCCTAACGGGGGCAGCCAAAAGTAATAGTAGTAGTAGTAGTGATGATCTGACTGAGGTGGTTCAGGCCTATGCAGTGGGGGTAGTGCATCACCTTGGTATATGCCACATTTGATGGTTACATGTGTGTTTGTGTTTGAGTTGGCCTTTATTCTTTAGTGTTGTTTTCCACTGCCACATTGAGTTCTTGATGAAGGCTATTAATGTCCTGTTGGCTTTGTGTAGTGACAAACACTCCAGTAACCATGTGTGGGGCATTGAATTATAGGCTTTCTTGTAGTCAGTCCAGGCTGTTCTCAGGTTGGTCTGTCTGATCTTAGAGTCTTGATTGACTTCTCTGTCAACCAGTGCTGATGCTGTGACCCTCTGGTGTTGTTCTCAATTCCTTTCTGAGTTTCGCTCATGTATTGACTGATGTGCCCATTCAGCTTAGCGGCTATATATATATATACATATATATGCCAACAAATTCCCCCACCCCCCCACCCCACCCCACCCCAAAATGTAGTCGTGTCACACTAATGATATTTTTGCTGCTGTTTTCTCCCACTTCGACGATTATCCCCCATCACAGGTAACATCTGAGTTTCTGGTCTCCAGACCCTTCTGTGGAAAGATTTGTCTGGCTCGCTACAAGGGCAAATGGTCCCGTGTTGAGGTGAGACTGACTGTTACTCACAGATTCTCCAACAGGAAGCATTTAGTTGTTAGTATGCACTGTCAAATAAAGTCCAACATTGCCAGCAAAACATTTACATGGTTTTTAAATCTTTTTTATTTTGCATGATTATAGTAAAGAGAAGCTGTTTCATTCTGACAAAATTCCATTTTCCAAAAAAAAAAACCCTACATAGTTGAACACTTGAATTGAATTGAGTGAGATAAGGTTATTGCAATTGTTGATTACAAAGCTCAGCTAAACTAAAGGGTTTATGTTTGATGGCGTAACTGCTAGCTGTATCATTAGCTTCAGCGCTGTGTAGTTTTCTTATGGTTTAATGGTGATCTTTTTGCTTCTGTCCAATTTCCCTACAGCACCCATCAAACTTTTATCTGTGTTGATCAGATTAAAATTACCCTTAAATCTCAATTTATCCCTCTGGAGCTCTCTCAGCTCTGCTGGCAGGTTGTTGGTCAAGTACCATTCCAACAAAGTATAATAGACCCCCCCCCCCCGCAGAGGCCATGTGTAGACTTTGCCCCCTCCAAGTAATCATATTACCTTGCAGCAAAGAGCCGGACATTCAATTCACCGGCTTTAATGGCCTGGCTTTTTATTTGAACCAAGATAGTTCACGAGACTCCTCTCACCTCTTCGGCTTTCTTTTTGTACACTTCTGTAGAAGTGTTTGACCTGGAAAGACAATGTGAATTAAAGATAACTTCCTCTTGCTCTGTCTACCTGTCTGTCCAACTGTTTGTCTCCTTCTCTGTTCGTAGATCACCAACCTGCATGGCAGCAGAGTCCTAGACATCCTGTTTATTGACCTGGGTGTCCAGGCTTCTGTGGAGGTGTTTGAGCTACGGGAGATACCGCCGCAGTTCCTCCGAGATCTCATCACCACCCCACCCCAGGTCAGTTTGTGTGAGTGTGTGTGTGTGTTTTGTAGGGGGAGAGACAGAGATAGATAAAAAGAATGAGAAACATAGACACACATTTCTGCAACACACTCTAGGGTTTTGTGTGTGTGTGCATTTGCATGTGTGTGTGTGCGCGTGTGTGCGCGAGTGTGTGTGCTTGTTTGAGAGACATTCCACTTTTGCATGTCAAGAATATGGGGGGCGTCTGGGTAGCGTGGTGGTCTATTCCGTTGCCTACCAACACGGGGATCGCCAGTTCGAATCCCAATGTTACCTCCGGCTTGGTCGGGCGTCCCTACAGACACAATTGGCCGTGTCTGCAGGTGGGAAGCCAGATGTGGGTATGTGTCCTCCTGGTTGCTGCACTAGCGCCTCCTCTGGTCGGTCAGTCGGGGCGCCTGTTTGGGGGGGAGGGGGAACTGGGGGGAATAGTGTGATCCTCCCACCGCGCTACGTCCCCCTGGCAAAACTCTTCACCGTCAGGTGAAAAGAAGCAGCTGGCGACTCCACATGAATCGAAGGAGACATGTGGTAGTCTGCAGCCTTCCCCAGATCAGCAGAGGGGGTGGAGCAGTGACTGGGACGGCTCGGAAAGTGGGGTAATTGGCCAGGTGTAAATGGGGAGAAAAAGGGGTAAACCCCCCCCCCCCCAAAAAAGATAAGAATATGGATGCAAATGATGTGGGTCTGTGTATCGGTGCACATAATAAGAGCAAACATCCATCCATCCTGTGAGCATGTCGCCATGTGATCTTACCTCTAGCCATCTGTGTCTAGGCTGTGAAGTGCTGTCTAGCAGACTTGGCCATCAGTTTGGGATCCTGGACACCTGAGGCTGTCCAGTGGCTGCGAGAGAGAGTTCTCAACTCAACTGACTGTAGCATGAAGGTATTCGTGAGTCGTTGCTTTAGATGTGGTCCTTAACATGTATGTGAGGATGTATATTGAGCTCTACTGTCTTTTAACCTAACTGGAATATTCTCATAGCATATGTTTTGCAGTTTCCTTAACTCTACTGTACATGAATTGCACTGAATCTCATCCATTCAAGTCAAACCAAATCGAATTTGACTGTTTGTATTTGTCTGCTGCCGACACTATTACTGCTATTGCTACTACTCGATGTTCATCTCACCATTCCTTCTGTCTCATACCACTGTCTTTCCATCTCTATCTACCATTTCACGTCTTCCTCCATTCTTTCCTCCTTTCTGCTCTCCTTCCTCTCTCTGCCTCTCCACCCCGCCATCCCCTCAGGTTGCCAAGTTGGATGAGGCCAAGCACTGCATCTATGTCCACCTCTTCACCGACAAGAACTTCCACGACCCGGCACGCAGCCTTAACCATCAGATGGCCCAGTCGGACCTCTTCAAGCAGCAACCGGACGTCTTTCTGACCAGCCACAGGTTTCTGTCACATTAACATTCAGCTTCCATATCCTGTTTTTCAGCTTTGTGCCGTTTATCTTGAAACCTAATTTTTCCTATTTTTGCATAAATTGCACTTTTCCTTTACATGCTGTCATCTACTCATGAGACAATTACTTTAAATGTGTGTACTTTAGAGTGTAAAGTAGACAGCTTTTCTTATCTGCTGAACTTTGTAGGTACAAGGTTTTGATTTAAGAGCAGCAATGTACCTTTTTTTGTGCATTTGTCTGTTGGCTGATGCGCTTGTGCAGAACAAATGAAACGGTTTTCTAAAATGCTACGTATCCATTTTTTAAAAATTATTTGCTGCCTTTTGCCTCACTTTGTATTTAAAAATAGACGACTCTATCCCATTAAGACACGTAGGTCAGGTGAATCGGCCATACTAAATTGCTGTGGCTGTATCTTCAGAATAACTTCTTGTCACATGACAGGTTTCTTTTTTTAATGTTTCAGCACAATGTATGTACACTCCTTTTAATAAAGTAAATCTGATTTCATTTCATAGTCCCACCAAGATCTCCACAGCCACCTTGTCCTCCAAAACACCAACCGGTGACACCACCAATGGGAGTCCAACCTCAAACTCTATTCCAGCCAAGCCACATCTCAGGAGGGCTCTGTCAGGGTCTGGATCCAGAGGAGGAGGAGGAGGAGGAGGTGGAGGAGTAGGAGAGAAATCCATCAATGCTACTACCCCACCAGGAACACCCCCACCCCCCTCATCCTCTCTCCAGCTGCCCTCTTTACTCGAGCTCCCTCCAGTAGGTAATGATGATAATTGAAATTCTCTTCTTCTCTTCTCTTTTCTTTTCTGTTTTTTTTGTACTGAACTTAGAATCTCCCTGGTGAGTAGTGAACCTTGGATGGCTAATGTACAAAGTCTAGTGATATTTATTAGCATGTTTGTCAAACAAGAAATAATCCTGTATCCAAATTGACACTGTGACCCCTAAGAGTGAATGTATTTTTCCAGTAAATATTGTTTATTTGACTCTAACCTTGGTTCATTTTCATACAAAATTGTAATTTAATTTGAGCTGATTTCTTGTAATCAATCCACTTATGGTTGAACTTTATGTCTAGATCCGTAAAGTAGCAGTTGTGGGAAAATATAGCTACTTCATTGTAGCTACCAACTCATATATTTTTGTACTATTTACAAAAGGAATTGAAATCAGAATCAACTCCTTTTTCTTTCCGCTGAGCTGAAAGGAGACTGTATGTTAGGGGTGTGGTCGGGTCAACGCAAAAAACTAGAGATATTGGAGAGAAAGAGGAAAATAGAATCCCTCAGGACTCGACATTGGAGGCTGCGATCTCCAGAGAAGATGAATTTCTGATAAATCTTTTTAAAAACCACGTCCTTGATGTCAGTCTTTTCTCCCCTCAGGTAACAACCTGGACATATATGTGTCTGTGGCCTGCCATCCTGGCCACTTTGTCCTGCAGCCCTGGAGAGACATGTACAAACTGGTTGTCCTGATGGGAGAGATGATTCTCTATTACAACAAGACAGAGGAAAAACCGCTCAACATTGAGAAGAATCAAATCTACGCTGCCAAGGTGGAGAACAAGTGAGTAAAGGGGTCAGTTTTGGTGTCTTTTGTCATAGTATGGTAGGAAACAAAGTGCCCCATGTGAAAGACGGATCAAGGAGAATTACATCTATCAGAAGAGATGCAAATACATAGATATGTGACCATGAGGTCTTGGAAGAGCACCCTATTCATATCAGTCTGATGTACACCTAAGATTAACTTTTCCAGATGCCAGATGAACAATCTGTAGTGATGTTCATCCTTATTTGTAATTAATTGATCTGTCTTGATTCTGTCCTCTCACCCTCCCACTCCAGCTGGCACCGTGTGTTGGTGAAAGGAGTTCTGACCAATGGGCTGGTGTCTGTCTATGAGCTGGACTATGGAAAGCATGAGCTAGTCAGCTGTACCCAACTCAGACCTCTGATCAAGGAGTTCAGACAGCTGCCGTTCCAAGGAATCACCGCTCAGCTAGCTGGTGAGTAGAGAGGAGCCCTATGGGCGCCTGAAAATGTAAACCGTATGTATCCCTACTTAAAGAGGAACTAAAACCTTGATCATTTTTAACCTGTAGATGTCCATCTACAGGTTAAAAAATGCAGGGCTGGTCTTGGTGTTATGTGACGTTAGCATAGCAGGATAAACATGGCTGCAGCTAATAACATTAAGAATGGGTCTGTTGAATGTAGGTGTGCCAAAGAACCAGCATTGACAGTACTATTGACAATTGTTAGTGCTGGCTCTGTCTGTCAATGCTGAGGGGTGTACTGGCATACATGATACAATGTGATGCCAATATGACATGATGCAAATGTGCATATCTGAAGTATATGTAGCAATAAACCAAAGCTTTATGACTGTCTAGTTCTCTCGCCACAAATAGGAGTGAAACCAAGGCAGTGGTCAGAGGAGGCATCCATTGTCTTCCGTAACCATGTGGAGAAGAAACCTCTCGTGGCCCAGCTGGAGGCCGTGCAGGAAGCGACTAACCCCTGGGACAGGAAGCTGACAGTGTTTCTGGTCGACACTTCACAGGAGGAGAGAGACATCTGGGTGCATGACATCATGGCTGAATTTGCTGACGAACTGACAAACGAGTTGTAGACAGAAGGACGACAACAGCAACGAGTGAAACTATCCAAGTAATTGACCTGTTCGCCGCACGGATACCATGAGTTAAAAGTGAGCTAAACTAGACGACGAGTCTTACTCACCTACCTATCAACCACTCTGAGGACAGAATGGAAGAAACGACAGAATGGAGGAAAGGAAAGAAATGTTAAAAGAGGAAATGAGAAGTCTGAAAAAAGAAACGGTTGAAAACCGTTTGAAAACTGGCAATGAAAGATGAGGAGTAGAAGTCTAGCTGTTTGCTAGTTGTTTTATGATATGTTCAAAAAGGACATTGAGATGTGAGTTTGAGTGACTACTATGTGATAGATGGACATCATGCATGCATGTTAAGATGCTTTGGTCAAAGCCCAATTTTGTGCTGATGATGCCACAAGCTTGCAACACAAAAAAACACACTTATAACAAGCTGTTGAATCTATCCATAAGGGTTTCACAGAGCTGTGGAAACAGTGCAACATGCATAACTATGCCATGTAATGGCAGCTTTTATCCAAAGCAACACTTAAGAGAACCATGACTCCAAACATTCTTAGGGCAAGCAGTGCCTGGCAAAACTGACCATGTAAAGTAAGTGTCATGACATGCCTACTGAGGACCGTAATACATAATTATGATGCATTCTAAGCAACAAGGCACAAATAATGTTTAATGATACCAGTTGTTAGATTGTTAGAGTCTAGGTTTACAGAAACCCAATTATAGGAAGGTGGTAGGAAGCCTTCAGACAGTCACAAGGTTTACAAGTTAAGTCTACACATTCCCCTATGTGGAGAAGGATAGGAGGAGTCAATGATGTCGTGAGAATCAGGAACTGTGATAACCAGTGGGCAGTTTCAGATAGCAGGATGTGAATGGACAGGGAAACATGCTCACGTCTGTCTTCCCTTAAATACCCAAATGCGGACAAGATTGCCTATGTTTTGTCTGATCAAGAATAGAAGTGTCAAAGATGTAGGAACATAGCTTTGTTTTTGGGATAGGCCTCTACCAACTGGGAGCATTACTTGGGTACTATAGGCCAGAAGTTTATTTAAGCTAGTGAAAAGTATCTTTATCTTTTGGAGATGCTCCTGATTTACACATGGCCGGTTACGGACAAAGTTAAGTAAAATGGACAAAGATTAAAGTTGATATGGTCTCAGAGAGCAAGGATGTCGCTGATGTCAGTTACGATCCATCTTTAACGAAGTGAAACTGGTTATCAGTTGGTGGGTTTTTTTTGTACCTCCTGCTTCTTGAACATTTGTGGAAGTTCCCTGTTCTTGCAGGGACCTCTTTACATTGATAGGAAGAGTAAAGCAAGGTGTTCCGCGTTGCTTTTCCCTCTCAAAAACACTGATGCCACTTTGGCGGCCATTCTATTTTTCTCCCCCAAATCATGTGACTTTTTGCTTTCTTAAGGAGTGCAGTATCTATTATTTATTTTATTTTATTTTTTTCTGACAGC
Organism: Lampris incognitus; assembly: GCF_029633865.1. NCBI lineage: Eukaryota > Metazoa > Chordata > Actinopteri > Lampriformes > Lampridae > Lampris > Lampris incognitus. The sequence continues at coordinate 17,953,405 of NC_079230.1, forward strand.
ACCATCATTCCAACAGATTACCAGCGCTGCATGATAGGTTGGAGATTTTGGTGAATTGTGTGCACATATAGTTTATTATTATTATTATTGTCATTGGATTATTTAGTTTAAAGTGCCCATAGTGTTAATAAGCTTATGGTGTTTACAGAGTAGGAGATGACTCTACATGCTGCTTGTGGTTGGCATCACTAACAAATGTCGGCTCTGCCAAGTGTTGTCAAGCAGGTGCATGACTTGGATTTGTCTTCTGAAATGTGACCCCCCCCCGCCCCCCGACGCATCTATATAATGGTACGTGACAAAGCTCCGAGCTACATTGCCATTAGTGAGTGACCTGAAGTTAACTTAAATTGCTCACCCCTAAATCTTCTCTGCATTAAAAGATATCACTCCAGCGTTTCCATTCTGTTAAACGGTTAAGAGAGAAAAAAAAAGAGTTTTGGGAATAAAGTTAATTTGAAAAGTCTTGACTTGGTTCATTCGGTGAGTTATTCAGAATTGGGATGTGTGAGTAGTTGCTGTGATGTCCAATACATTGTGTGAAATAGATTTGGAAGACTCGTAATTTTGATTTCTTTATTAAAATAGCAAAATCATACAGCTTTATTTACATGTCAAATCACGGCAGAGTCCACTTATCTGCCGCAAATTCCAGTGTCAGCGTTCATGCCGAATGATTGAACCGTATTTGTCAGAGGCGGCGTACGCGTGGTTGCAGATTGAAGCTTGTGAAATATCCCCACTCCTGAAATCGCTCTGTTCGTTTAAGTACAAAGTTAGGCACACATGGTGGACGCCCATACCCTCAATACAGAGACAGCTTCCCGGACAGTGGAGATGTGTAGTATCGATACAGAAGTGCTGATTTCGGATAATCCTGGTAGCATGGCAGTCTATTCTGTTGCCTACTAACACGGGGATCGCCGGCTCGAATCCCCGTGTTACCTCCGGCTTGGTTAGGCATCCCTACAGACACAAGTGGCCGTGTCTGCGGGTGGGAAGCCAGATATGGGTATGTATCATGGTCGCTGCACTAGCGCCTCCTCTGGTCGGTCAGGGGCGCCTGTTCGGGGGGGACAGGAGGGGATAGCGTGTTCCTCTCACATGCTAACTCCCCCCTGGCGAAACTCCTCGCTGTCAGGTGAAAAGAAGCGGCTGGTGACTCCACATGTATCAGAGGAGGCATGTGGTAGTCTGCAGCCCTCTCCGGATCGGAAGAGGGGGTGGAGCAGCGACCGGGACAGCTCAGAAGAGTGGGGTAATTGGCCGGATACAATTGGGGAGAAAAAAAGGGGGGGATCCCCCCCGAAAAAAGAAAAAAAGTGCTGAATTTTCTGTATGCGGTGACGTAGAGGAATGAAACAAAATGAGGATGTGGCTGACTATCCATATTTCTCCAGTCTTCTCATCAGCCTAGCGAATGGAGAGCATCATCACAAACTCTGAAGAAAAGAGGTAAAAATAAGACGTGAAGAAGGTAAGAATAAAATGGATGTCAAAGTCAAACAAGCCAAGTTAATTGAACTACAGCTGCGTAAACGCCTCTTGCGTGTACTGAATCGGTTGGAGGGAAGCGTATCGAGATGGTTAATGTCATTTTCATGGAAAAGTGACTCATCTGGACGCCTCATCGAATCCAGCCTCTTGATTTTTGTGTCGCCCATATAGTTTTTCTCTCACCTTCAAAGTCGATGTTGCCGTCGGCGTTGATATCCAACTCCTTGAGAATCTCCTCCAGTTCTCCTTTCTTCAGCTTTTCCCCCAGCAGGGTCTTAACCGCCTCCTTCATCTCCTCCTGGTTGATAATCCCGTCTCCATCGAGGTCAAACTGAGAAAGAGACAGGCGGGAGAAGGGGATACAATGAGATGGAGAAGAGATAACAATTGAGGGGGATACTTCTCCAAGACATGTAAGCATATCCTGTCTGGTAACTGACAGAGAGATACTGCGTTTGGCGTCTGGGTAGCATAGCAGTCTATTCTGTTGTCTACCAACACAGGGATCGCCGGATCGAATCCCTGTGTTACCTCCGGCTTGGCCGGGTGTCCCTACAGACACATTGGCTGTGTCTGCGGGTGGGAAGCTGGATGTGGGTGTATGTCCTAGTTACTGCACTCGTGCCTCCTCTGGTCGGTTGGGGCGCCTGCTCAGGGGGGAGGGGGGACTGGGGAGAATAGTGTGATCCTCCCACTCGCTATGTCCCCCTGGTGAAACTCCTCACTGTCAGGTGAAAAGAAGTGGCTGGCGACTCCACATGTATCGGAGGAGGCATGTAGTAGTCTGCAGCCCTCCCCGGCTCGGCAGAGGGGGTGCAGCAGCGACCGGGACGGCTCGGAAGAGTGGGGTAATTGGCCGGATACAATTGGGGAGAAAAAAAAGGGGGGGATACTGTGTTCACCATAATTCATCTAATTGGTAATACTCAATCACAATACATTTGTATGTATTGACTGATATTTTAAATGTTGATTTGAATATTATAAGGCAGATCATGTAAGTTTGCAAGAGAAGTTCCTCAAATTCATTGACCTGCACGTAACTGACACAAAGCAAAGTAATTGGATTCATTGATGGATCAATTGACTGACCTGCACAAAGGCTGATTTGAGCTCCTTGAGCCCAAGCATGTCAGCAGTCTCTCCCATCATCCTCGGTCCCATCAGCTCAATGAAGTCTTCAAAGTCCATCAACCCGCCCACTGTGGAGAGGAGAGAAATTGCATTTTGCCGTTTACCAGAAACCAACAATGGTCTCTTTCAGTAGGAACGAAGGAAAAAGAAGGTGCCGGAACGATGTGATTTCCTTGGAAAGAAACCATTCACCCAACCAACAGATTACAAGTCAAATGCATGAAATGAATGTCATTCTCACTCACATTTTTCCAATTTTCTATTAAGAAATAGGCCACATCTTATCCTTCTCGAATAACTTTGCTTAAATTGACCTTCAGGTCGTCAACAGCTAACAGCATAATGTCCTCTGATGATGATACTAGCATACGCAGACTCCCAACTAACTACTTACTCCTCATTTTGATCTGTTGTACTATTTCCAGCAGCTCCATCTCTGTGGGCATGTATCCCATGGTCCTCATGCATTCAGCCACATCCTTGTAATTCAAGTATCCGTCTTGGTCGTAGTCAAACTCCTTGAAGGCCTCTGACAGCTCTGTGACGGAGGTTAATGGGGGTGAGAACAGAGACTCGGACAGGTCCGGGGAGGGTTGAACAGGGTAAAACTGTTGATGTACGTATGTGCTGCTGCTTTGTCAATGTCCATCTGGAGGGCTAAATTCAACGGCTAACATGACACTTTTCTGTGTTTTGCAGCTCATAACTGGGCCCAGAGATAAAGGCTCACTAGTGTACAGCTACTTATTGTTTGTAATCATGCACTTACCGTCCAGCTCCGCTTGAGCCAATTCTCTCTCCTGCAGAAAGAACGTAACAGAAGTGTCAAAATGAGGACGAAGATCTATTTACTCCTGAAAAAACATAAACAAGCTAGAAATGTGCAGCACTGATAGGTACAATACTGAAAATCCAGAATTGTTTGAATTAGTGAAACTTATTTGCAGCTCTCCCCCCCCCCCAATTGTACTTAGCCACTTAGCCAATTACCCCACTCTTCCGAGCTGTCGCAGTCGCTGCTCCACCCGCTCTGGCAATCAAGAGAGGGCACAGTGAGGAGTTTCACCAGGGGAACATAGCGTGTGGGAGGATCACGCTATTTCCCCCAGTCCCTCCCCCTACCCCCCGAACAGGTGCCCCAACCAACCAGAGGAGGCGCTAGTGCAGCGACCAGGACACACACCCACATCCAGCTTTCCACCCGCAAACACGGCCAATTGTGTCTGTAGGGACGCCTGACAGAGCCGGAGGTAACACGGGGATTCGAACCACGATCCCTATTTGCAGTGGTTTTAGACAGCTCCATACCCCACACATGCAATTCAGATTCAGACGGAGTCACCAGGGCTATTGTGTCAGCATGTCTCACACCACCAAAACAAATAAACCTTACTGAACCCGAGCTTTAGCTACTTATGTTGTAGTATGTGTTGGTAGAGGTCTTCTATGAGCTTGGTCTACTGTCTGCTTGTGAGCCGCACCAATGTGTCCTTCAAACTCTCCACTACCTGCCCTGTTCTTCTATATTTGGCTGCTATGCTAAAGACTACTGTAGGGTTCATTATGTCAACCTTGGTGCACAAAGGGGCTGGTGTTGAAAAGAGACGGTAGACATGATAGGCAGCAGGGGAAGGATTAAGGACAAGTGGAAGCGTCGTATCCAAAAACAGTCGTTTCCTTTTTGTGCCAGTCTGGAGCACTGCTCAGTCTCATCCCCACGCAACATCAGCAGCTTTGAGGTTGAATGGATATATGCACACAAATCTATACTGCATTTGTTCTCCTTTTGCAATTTCCGAAGTAAATTCTAAGTATGAACAAAATGATATGCCAACGCTCGAATCAACAAGGTTGATGAAAAATAAAGACGTCGAAGAGATAGCAATTCACTTCTTAAAACGAGAAGGTATATGCATTGATACACTGAATATTTACAGACAGTAGAGACAATAAAACAAAAGTCTGTAGTATGAAACAACAAAAACACAGATGCAATAAAATGTTTTAGCAGCGCTTCTCATCTGGTTAAGCCAAATCAAGTGCGGCGTTCAGCTTCAGGTACTTAGCTATTAATGCAGCCTTCACAGAAGGCTTAGTCTCTGAGAGGCTAACCCACTACCTACCAATGGCTTAACACACACACACACACACACACACACACACACACACACACACACACACACACACACACACACGGAAAACAAGCTACAAAAGTCAAGAAGTGAGCTAGCTGTACATGGACTACCTGACTTCTACCTCTGGGAAATAGCTGTACACAACCCCATGCTTTCAAAAACAACATGGGATATTTGAATGTTTTCATCCTCTATAAATGTTTTAATTTGAAAAGTTTAATTTGGAACCACTTTCGACATCTGAGTAAAGCCCCATTTACACCTCATGCATTCATTTCATTTTTCTAAAATCGAATAGGCGCCTCTTCCTGTTTGCTACGAGTAAAGTGAGCGGAGAGATCTCATCCCAAAAAAAGAAACAAATTACAATCCTTTTAAAATAAAAGGGTGTCTTTTTTATTGTTAGACAGCCCTACCCTTAAAGGTCATGCTATATTTGCAGTATTGTATCCTATACAGGTCAAAAGTCATTTGTTCATAGCAAGGGTCAGTAGATACTATTATATATATATATATATATATATATATATATATATATATATATACTGCAAAGAAAGCACTACTGAACCCTGAAATATCTCTATTTAATAAAAAGAGGTGTGAAGGTGCGTGACAAAGAGCAAGTGATAGTCACACTTAGATGAGCTGTTGACAAATAACGCTGCAAAATTTGGTTTGTCGTTTATGCAATAGTCAATTCCTGCAGGTTCATGTTATGATAGTGAGATGCTACGTACCGCTCCAAAGACACTATTGAGCACGGAGGTGTACACTTTGTTCATGCTGTCGCTGTTTTTCTTGGACTTTTTGGAAGATTTCTTGGGGGTGTCAGAAGCAGAGCCTGATGAGGAAAGTCTCTGCGTGTCTGCGTTACTGTAAAGTGAAAAATACGGGGAAATGTGCACACTGGACTGCTCAAGGACAACTTGATGACACTGACTGCACAACAACTGATAAACATTAAAAAGAAAAAGTGAGGCATTGTTACAGCCATTTGTTCGTTTCAGATGAATTGCATTAACGCTACGCAAGTGTTGGCCTTACCAAAGGCTTCCTCTTAACTTGAACACAGAGAGAAAATATGTGCAGAAACGAACTACTATCCATCCATTCATCCATTATCCAAACCGCTTATTCTGCTCTCAGTGTTGTGGGGATGCTGCAGCCTATCCCAGCAGTCATTGGGCGGCAGGTGGGGAGACACCCTGGACAAGCCGCCAGACCATCACAGGGCGAATTACTATCAATTTTTCTAAATGTGTACAATTTGCCTACTGTTATGGACCAGTAAGCATTGGGGTTGATTGATCCATGTCTTTTTTGCATTTTGTCTGTCTAACAAGTCTGCCTTGGATTATGAATGCTTGGTCATTCGAGGGTAATTGTGACTTTCTGCATAAGATGCCTTGACCTGTTTTGTCACCCTCACCAACAAAGACATGAATGCATTTTGCTTCACATACAAGTAGAAAGCTCCACTTACCTCTCTGCCACGGCTGCAGAACTGACCGAGGCTTCAGAGGAGGTGCTCCCACCTGCTTTGGACATGCTATGGATGAACAGAGGCACAGGTTAGGTGTTGTTGCTCCAGATATAGACATTGTTGTGGACACATTATGGGGGAGTGTTACTCAAAAAGTAAGTCAAAACCTAAAAGGTGGGATGACCGAAAACATATTTTTATGGAGAAACTGGAATCAAAGGTTATTTGTGCTGCTACAGTAAATGGCCAAACTTAAACTATGTGCAATTCAACGTAGACTTAAAAGGTTAATTGTCTAAAGATTTGTGAATTTTGTCAAATTAATATGCTCATAAGGCCACACTTTGATTTGTGTGAAAAAATATTTTGGAAATGTTGCTTCCCAAAAATATAGTTTAAAATCCAACTGAAAACAAACACCTATTTACCTCTAGCCAGGGGAAGATATACCATCTACCCCCAGCATCCTAAGTGTGACAAAGATTATTTAAGTGCAATTTTCTTACCTTAATTCCTTCTACTGGAAGCTAAGGGGGAAAAAAATTAATGTAATGCCAAGCAATAGGTCCAACTTGTCCTCTTTGAGTTTGAGCACTGTGAATGGCTGATCTCCGGTCCCCTCTAGCTCCTTTCTACCAGCCCCTTTCTGACCTTCATCTATCAGAGAGGCTTACGAAGTCATTTCCCTGCTAAACCTGCAAGCAGAGATTAAAAGGCAAAACGTGGCAGTGCGGCTGATTTGAGTTTAGCAGGAGGTCAATTACTGAGTTCCTAGTGAAGGAGCATACAGGACTAACGCAAGGCTTGCTAATTATTTATAAAAGTTAACTTCCCACCTAAAATAACATTTCAAACACTCTCTTTGCAGTTTCTTTCCATCAGAAATGAATTGTCAGCTTTAGTTTCAATTACAAAAGGCAGTCTTTATCTCGATCAGTAAGGCACTTGGGAATTTATTGAAGGCTAGCCCCTTGAGACGTAGCATCTCATTTTCAAGAGGGTCCTATAGACAAATGCAAAATTATAAAACGCATACAAACAAAAACAGCATTACAAAACAAACATACACTGCAAATACACAGATACAGACAACTCGCTCACCCTCTCCCACCCACACCCCCAGTCCTCAGAAATTATACTAGAAAAATTGGATACAATGACCCAGATAATAAATCAATTACATCAACCTAAAGAGCAACTGAAGCACTTCGTCTTCAAGTACACACAATATAAGAGTTTTAACAGGTTCTTTTAAGATGAGAAAATAAAGATGCCTTGAAGCAACGAAAAGAGGTAATAGATCTTAGAAAAAGAGGGAGATTATTACAGTCGGATGGAGCTTTATATTGGAATGACCTGTGCCCGACTCCTTTGAAAATTCTGGGGACCAAAAAAAAGGATATTGCATATGTCTGAGTGGATATGAAGAGCTACTCATAACCAAAAGCTGTTTCAAAAACAAAGGACAATTAAAGTAAACACATTTGAAGATGAACTGAACCCAGTGAAATTGTCTTCTAGATTTAAGCTGCAAAGTGATATTATTTTTATAATAATATTTTATAATAAAATCCATGTGCGGCTTAAAGAGAGTTCAGGGTCAATCCAAAGTGAACAAATCAACTTTCCCAAGGGATGACCCATCATCAAAATAAATATGCAAATCAAAGGGATATGAATGACTGTGTTGTGTATCAAACACCATGCTTCAGGACTTCTTATTCAATATGAGTTTGTTGTTATGAAACCAGTTTTAGACCAAATTAAAATCAAACTGTAAAGAATTCTCGATTTGTAATAATACTTTTGAGATAGAAGTGTAAATAACAGTGTCATGAGCACAAAGATGAACAAGAAAATTAGAGCACATTTGAGGTAAGTCGTTAATGAAAATAGAAAAAAGAAGTGGTCCCAAGGTAGAACCTTGTGGAACACCCTCTTCAACAATTAAATAGCCAGATTGCGTGTTACCTTCGGCTTGGTCGGGCGTCCTACAGACACAATTGGCTGTGTCTGCGGGTGGGAAGCCAGATGTGGGTGTGTGTCCTGGTCGCTGCACTAGCGCCTCCTCTGGTCGGTCGGGGCGCCTGTTCGGGGGGGAGGGAGGGGGAACTGGGGGAAATAGCATGATCCTCCCATGCGCTACATTCCCCTGGTGAAACTCCTCACTGTCAGGTCAGAAAAGAAGCGGCTGGCAACTCCACATGTATCGGGGAAGACATGTGGTAGTTTGCAGCCCTCCCGGGATCGGCAGAGGGGGTGGAGCAGCAACCGGGGCAGCTCAGAAGACCAGGGTAATTGGCCGTATACAATTGGGGAGAAAAGGGGGGGGGTCAAAAGTAAATAAATAAATAGACTGAGAACCTTGGAAGTCAACACACTGATGTCTATTATGAAGACAGTTATTAAAGCAGAGATCATTTTGAATTAAACCAATAGAGCTTATCAAGGAGGAGGAAGTGATCAACCAAAAGCATTGGAAAGATCGATAAAAATTGCACCTGTGAGTTGGCCTTTATCAAAGGAAGAAAACACGTCATTAGTGAATTTTAGAGGAGCAGTAGTGGTGTAAAAAATAGGTCTAAAACTTGATTGAGATGGAGATAAGATATTGAACATATTGATGTACTGTGATAATTGATTAAAAATAAGTTAAGCAATAGTACAAATAATAGAAATTGGTCGATGACTATTCACATCGGATGGGTCCCCACTTTTGGAAAGGGTGTAACTCTGGCACATTTCCATATGAAGGAATCGAACAAGTAGACAGAGACAAGTTAAATAAATCTGCAAGAGGATACATACACGACCGGCAACTTTAACAAATTTGGCTTCCGAACCATCTGGAGAAGCAATACTATTTCCTTTTAACTCACATATAGCATGAAAAACACCAGTAGGCAAGACTTTTCTAAAGGAAAATAAACCATTAGCAGGAGTAAGGTTAGGGGAACCGGCCATATCATAGGAATTAAAGTGCTGGGAACCACAGATAGATGATAAATGCTGATTAAAAGCATGGGAAATAAGTAAAGGAATCAGAAATAACTTCATTGTTAATTCTTATCTGGTTTATGAAGCTTCTGTTAGTATTATTGAGAGTACAGTTCGGTTGATTCCAAAACTGTCTAAGGTTATGATAATCCTGAGAAAAGCTACATCTATAATAGTTGGATTTGGCATTCCTTGTTTTGGTCTTACACAAATTCCACAAGTATCTGTAGGTTTCCCAATCGGCAGAATCTTTAAACGAGTGATATTTGGCTCATGTTTTATCCCTTTGTTTGAAAAGGCTGAGCTGATCAAGGGTAAATGTCTACATTTAACTCTGTTTTCATGGCATCATCAACAAAAGGAATTAACTGAAATCTATCCCAGTTAATAGCAATTAAGTCTTGAATAAAACAAGCTACATAAATATGCTTGCATTGTCTCAGACTAATATGTTAAGTAGAACCTGGAATTTTGATTTTCCAGACACAAAATATGTTACAATGTTACAATTACAATTTCATTTAGCAGACACCTTTATCCAAAGTGACGTACATCTGAGAGGAAATACAACACAAGCAAAGATCTAGTCAGGGGACAACAATGCAAGTAAATACCAAAAAACTGGGTTCAAGCCTGACAGGACACAGTGCACAAGGGCAATGCATATTGTGCATAGAAGCGATTTCCCCCCCATTAATACCATCAATATAACAGAGTGATCACTTAAACAATCTGACATAACCCCAGATTTAATTATCCTTTTAGGATTAGTGGCAAGTATCAAATCCAACAACGATGAAGACCGATAATGCACTCTAGTGGGTTCATTAATTAACTGGGGGAGGTTTACACTACCAAATAAATCTATATCATTGAAGGAAGAACAACCAAGCCAGTTGCCACTGAAGTCACCCAAGGTAATGATTTAATTGAGCATCTCAAGAGAATTAATTGTCGTCAAAATACTGTAACGTGCATGGATAAGAAGACACGCTGGCCGCTGGCTCGCGAGTGTGACCCTTTAGTCGAGCGGTTAGCGATGTCTCCTGCGGTGCGGGCGATACGGGGTTCGCTTCCCGGCCGCGGCAGTTACTGTGGTTATGTTGTCCCCCGAATTCGCTACAATACACTTTGCAGAGTTGGTCGGAGCAGAGTGGGGTCTATAAACGTTGCCAATAGTTAAATGTTTGTTATCATGAAGAATACTGTTAATGAAAAGACATTCAAAACAAACTGGCTCTACTTTAAGAATGACACACTCAGAAACAAAATTTGCAGCAACACGTGGCGACACCACCTCCTCTAGAAGCCCCATCAGCTCTATACAGAGCGAAATCGCCCATTTTAATTTCATCATCAGTGATTCACGTTGTGGCCATGTTTCACTAATAGTAATAACATTGGGTTTGTATAGTAACCCAGTCTCTGAGGAGAGCTATTTTTGAAACAAGGCTCCTAATATTAAGATGAATAATCTTTAAACCTTTAGCGGATTCAATTATATAGAGAAAATAACAGGTAATACTAACAGGTCAGGAAACTGAGTTGGGGAAAGAGAAGGTGAGGGAGGAGGGGAGCGAGAGCAAACACACGTGCACGAAAACATAAAAGAGGTGAGTGGCAGGTGAACTGGAATAGCGTCCATAACCACTGTTGCAGGTGTAGGTGCATATAAATAACAGACAAGAGTCGGGCTGTGTCGCTTAGTAACATGTATTCACCGGCTGTGCCCACGAGGCATATTACACAGGGCAAGTATACATCAATCAGTGCCCCCAGGGGGAGCTGTTGGCTGCATAACGTTACCCTACAACAACCACGGCCTCTGACTTCCGCTACGTCAAGAGGCAGACGTTGCGGACGTACAGTATCCCACAGCGCTGTTTAGCCTGCAGCGCTACATCATTACGACAGCCCTGACGGGAACTGCGGCTGACGCCACCGGCGTCACAGTTTACGGCAAACATGGACTCACACGCCACGGCATTGTCACATCGTAGGCTAACCAAAATGAAGACTGCATAAAGTTGTTGTTTGCGAATAACAGAAGAGAGAAATAAACCGAATTGTTCGTTCTGAATTGTTGTATGTCCGCATCTTTAAGCGAAACCTTAACTGTCTTAAAGGAAAAACGGCGGCTGCCTGTTAGTGCATATGAATCAGTGCAATTAACATGTTTAGCATGCATTTCGTAACAACTGCGTACTGTGTGCCTGTGATCCATAGGCACCACTCATGTTCTTTGTGAATTTCCAAATTCTTCTGGTGTATCTTGCACCCATTTTTGCTATACAAAAGCACAAATGCATGATACTTGGGCGTCCGGGTAGTGTAGCAGTCTATTCCGTTGCCTACCAACACGGGGATCCCGGTTCGAATCCCCGTGTTGAATCCCCGTGTAGCCTCTGGCTTGATCGGCGGGTGGGAAGCTGGATGTGGGTATGTGTCCTGGTCGCTGCACTAGCGCCTCCTCTGGTCGGTCGGGGCGCCTGTTCGGGGGGGAGGGGGAACTGAAGGGAATCATGTGATCCTCCCATGTGCTACGTCCCCCTGGCGAAACTCCTCACTGTCAGGGGAAAAGAAGCAGCTGGCGACTCCACATGTGTCGGAGGAGACATGTGGTAGTCTGCAGCCCTCCCCGGATCATCAGAGGGGGTGGAGCAGCTTCCGGGACGGCTCGGGAGAGCATGATACTTAAGCTGTTCTGTAAATTGTCTAGAAACTTCTTAGGCCATTTCTCCTTAATAGCAATAACTGCTTGTTAGCACCATGCATTCATGAAAGTGAATTGTGACTTGACAGCAACAGAACATTTCTCTATTTTTACTTCCTTTTCCACAGTCTAGTTACAGTGTAATAATGTGCTGGCCGCTGGTATTCATCCCCCCCCCCCCCAACGATAAAACGATCATGCAAACATGTTCCAGCTCCAATAATGAAATATGGTTTATTTGCATATTTGCGGCAGGCACAGTTTCAGAGACAGTAATGAAACCCTGCCACAGTTCGGTGAAAAAGCTTTGCTTTCACAAGTCTCAATTATTATTGTTTGGTTGTCGTCTTTGATGAGATTTTTTTTTCGTGGCGTTTTTCTGTGATGTTTTATTTATTCGGAACTGAAATTCTGGTAACGTCATGATGGGAAGTGATGCTGAGGGGTGTTTAGGAGCATCGCCCTCTCTGAGGAGACATGCCGAAGATGGTTCTCCATGAATGACCTGATACGCTGGCACTGCACTTTTCCAGTTCATGAGCTCACCACTGCCATGCTATGGTAGAAAGAGCACCATTCAGCACTAGATTAGCCTCCATTGCAGCGTCTGTAGTGCCACTTGAGGGAACTTGTTTCCTGTGCTGGTTCTCTGCTGCAGAAGTGGCACTAGACAGGAGCTTGCTGAGGGAGAACACTCCTTGGTATAATGTAATGTACCGGGATAATATTGTAACGATCACGGATGAATAGGCTCGGTAGCCCTTGGCTAATTGGTCGGACCCTTTAGTCGACTGGTTAACGTTGTCGCTTGCGGAGCGAACAACACAGGTTCGCGTCCTGGTTGTGGCAGTTCCCGGGCTGCCCCCCTAATTCGCTACAATATCATACCTATGGAATTAAACACATCACTATATCTACGAAATAAAATAACATTTGTCTGTGTATGACACAGACAAATCTTTCACACCTTATATAGAGTAAAACTTCTCTTGCTAAACATTTATGAGGCTTGCGACTGAATGACACTTAACCTCAGATATCGACCCCCTTTTCGTATTCGTTTTCTCTTGGTGTCAGTCTCTCTTCAGAGCCCCACTCGGGGCCCCTATCTTCTCCATTCGTTTACAAGTATCCAGGCAACAGTTGAGGCCGTCAGGAAATTAATACAAAGAAAACTTAAGTTGTTCTCATTTATCATATTTAAGAGAACACAAATTTCTACACCATGGTTTTGAACATATGTTCATTTGAAAATACATTTCTAATCATCCATCCACCCATTATCCAAGCCGCTTATCCCAGACGGGGTCACGGGACGCTGGAGCCTATCCCAGCAGTCATTGGGTGGCAGGCGGGGAGACACCCTGTACGGGCCGCCAATCCATCACAGCCCCCCCACACACACACACACACACACACACATACACACACACACGCACATTCACACCTAGGGACAATTTAGTACGGCCAATTCACCTGACCTACATGTCTTTGGACTGTGGGAGGAAACCAGAGCCCCCGGAGGAAACCCACACAGACACAGGGAGAACATGCAAAGTCCACACAGAGGACGACCCAGGACGACCCCCAAGGTTGGACTACCCCGGGGCTTAAACCCATGACCTTCTTGCTGTGAGGCGACCACACATTTCTAATCAGTGACAAAAAAAAAAATTCTCTCTCAGGTTGGGGGTGACACACTAGCGCCATCTGTTGGCTAGCTGCCACCCAAGTCTTATTATAAACCTGTTGCATAATTGATCAGAATATTGGCTTAATTGGCTTAAAGAAGCAACACTGGCCATGGTGAGAAATATTCAAACTTAGAGGCCACACACACCCACACACACACTTTGGTAAATATTCACCCTTTCTTGCTTTTCCAATGTTCCAACGCAGGTGACCTGAACCCCCTAACATGTAAAATGTGCATACGGCACATACCAACTAATTTGCACAAGTCCCTCTACATGAAGACCCCCCTCCCCCAATGGAAGTGGTAGCCTATAGCAAAATTTGAGTTAACTTACATATCTGTCAAAACGATGCCGGTATTAGGCAACAAGGAGACATTCATTGGACTCGTCAGCTTGTTGTTAGACATGGTGCATTGTTTATGTATACATCATCTTGGTGATATCCAGGGCTTCTGGTACATTTCATTGTCTATTAATCGTATATCTTGTTGCAGACGTTTACAAAGTTTGAACTAGGTTGTTAAAACATGCACAATCGTAATGTGATATAACAACGTGGCTGTGTTATTTTCCTGATTTACAGTAGTCGACTACCTGTATTGTTGCATAACCCTATGAGGGATCTCGAAGCCACACTGGCATTATCAGTGGAGAAATTGTTAAAAAAATAGAAAGGCAAGTTTCACTGTGCAAGAAGAGAAAATATTAACACACAGTTGAGACCATTACTTCTTGAGTCCGTCAGACTAAGCTCGGGTCTGCAGAATTCATCAGAGCTTTATGTTCATTGTAGTCTTGCACCCCATACTGAAATGTGCTGCATTTCACCCTTCCACTTGTGTGCCTTTCCAATGCATAGCATCGTTTAGGCCTTCGTTTCTATATGATTTCTCCGCAAAGCCTTTCACACTTTCACGTGAAGGTTGGACTCTACTGGACTCGACAGGGCAAATTTGACTTCTTTTATTGTTACATGTATTATATATTATGTAGACCTTTGCCCTAAACAGTTGTATACACAAATAAACAGTGCATGTACACACACACACACACACACACACAGACACACACAGACACACACAAACCACAAACTTAATGCAAAAACTATTCCGTTGCCTACTAACATGGGGATCGCCGGTTCGAATCCCCGTGTTACCTCCAGCTTTGTTGGGCGTCCCTAGAGACACAATTGGCTGTGTCTGTGGGTGGGAAGCCGGATGTGGGTATGTGTCCTGGTTGCTGCACAGGCGCCTCCTCTGGTTGGTTGGGGTGCCTGTTCGAGGGGGAACTGGGGGGAATAGTGTGATCCTCCCACGCGCTACGTCCCCCTGGTGAAACTCCTCACAGTCAGGTAAAGAGAAGTGGCTGGCGACACCACATGTATCAGAGGAGGCATGTGGTAGTCTGCAGTCCTCCCCGGATCAGCAAAGGGGGTGGAGCAGCGAATACCGTGATCTTCCCACGTGCTACATCCCCCTGGTGAAACTCTTACCGTCAGGTAAAAAGAAGTGGCTGGTGACACCAGATGTATCAGAGGAGGCATGTGGTAGTCTGCAGTCCTCCCCGGATCAGCAGAGGGGGTGGAGCAGTGAATACCGTGATCTTCCCACGTGCTACGTCCCCCTGGTGAAACTCTTACCGTCAGGTAAAAACAAGTGGCTGGCGACTCCACATGTTTCAGAGGAGGCATGTGGTAGTCTGCAGCACCCCCCGGATCGGCAGAGGGGGTGGAGCAGCGACCGGGACGGCTCAGAAGAGTGGGGTAATTGGCCGGACACAATTGGGGAGAAAAAAAAGAGGGGGGGGGGGGTAAAAAAAAACAACTTAATACAAAAACATATTAAGATAAACATCTGCATTTTGACAAGTGTACCATTAGCGAAAAATAATCTTTATTGTTGAAAGACGATACTTGGGTGAGCTATTCATAGCAGCATTTTCACATTTACATACATACAGCTCCATCTTGTATGTGTATGAGGTGGGTGTGTGTGCATCTTTGACAGTGTGAGTTAATGAGTGTGTGTGTAGACATGTTTGTCTAGGACAGTGGTCCTTGCATACAGTACAGCTGGTAGACAGTTCTGCTCAGAGCTGGACCGAGGTTCCTGGAAAACAAAAAACAAATCACACAATCAAGCTGTGGGTTGGAGCAGGTGATAACGGGCTTCATAGACATAACCCCCCCCCCACACACACACACACACACCTCTCACTTACTCTAAAGGCATCTGTATTTGAATCAATCAATTAATCACACTTTATTTATACATAGCAAATTTTAGGACATTCTAAATAATTTAAAATGTGAAATAAAATGTGGTATAAAGCGACCGAATAAAACGTAAACTAACTATGCCAACCTTTTGAGTTTTCCATATCTGATGGAGGAGAGAAGTTTTTCTTTCTCTGCTTCGCTTGTGCACTGTTCATATGCTGTGAGAAGACTGAAGAGAGAGTGTGAGACAAAGAAAAAAGGATTGAGAGAGAGAGAGAGAGAGAGAGAGAGAGAGAGAGAGAAACACCGACACTGACAGACAGTGATAGGAAGAGATGGAGAGAGAAACCAACCGGGAACAAGACAGTCAGAGAGGGACAAAGAAACAAAGGTAAGATCAGTAAAAGAGACAGCGAGATAAAGTCTTTAGTCACAGAAGCAATGTGGTCCTCCATAGACGGTGTATGATTATACACCTGCTCAAGACAGAGATGCAAACACAAAACAGTCTTCAGTCTATTTCATTCGCCTTGAAAATCAGTTATATACTATCCGTCCATCCATCCATCCGTTATCAAAACCGCTTATCCTGCTCTCAGGGTTGCGGGGATGCTGGAGCCTATCCCAGCAGTCATTGGGCAGCAGGCAGGGAGACACCCTGGACAGGCCGCCAGGCCATCACAGGGCTGACAAACACACACATTCACACCTAGGGACAATTTAGTACTGCCGATTCACCCTACCTGCATGTCTTTGGACTGTGGGAGGAAACTGGAGCGCCCGGAGGAAACCCACACAGACACGGGGAGAAAATGCAAACGCCACACAGAAGATGACCCGGGACGACCCCCAAGGTTGGACTACCCTGGGGCTCGAACTCAGGACCTTCTTGCTGTGAGGTGACCACACTAACCACTGTGCCACCGTGCCACCAGTTATATACTATTTGACCCTAAATTTTGATTAAACAGAATTTTGGTTATCTACCAAGAGCCTGTGTGTGTATATCACCTGTGTGGAGTGCTGTATTGCTCCAATATAGCAGCTGCCTTGTCACCAGACAGTCCACTGATCTGCATCAACTGTCGGGCAAACACCTCCTTAACTGTCTGACACTACAGAGGGACACACACACACACGCATGCATGTACGCACCCCCCCCCACACACACACACAAACACACACAAAATCACATTTTCTAAACAGTGTGGACAAACCGGGACAGACCAAGAGAAAGTGAATGAGATGCACAACTTAAACACACAAGCGCACACCTTGTTTTTGACCGCCCCTTGGTTGAACTCAGCGAATGAGATGAGAGAACAGGAGGGGGAGGGTTCCCCTCTTCCAGCCCCCCCCTTCCCATCCTCGCTTTCTCCATCTCCTTCTAGCTCTCTAGAACGACACATCAGGGTCCGGTTCTGGTAAAGCAGAGGAAGAACAGAAAGGGTGGTGGGCGGCATTGAGAGGTCAGGACGTACAGAAGATGAAAAACAAAACCATAACTGAGATGTCAGAAGAGATGCTGGTAACTGTGCTTTACAGATTCAAACTTATTGATGCTTTTTGACCAGACTTTATGGGAAAATTCTGTAAAAGTTCATCTATAAATACTGGCTGCATATTCACAAGGAACAGACCTCAGTGTGATGTGTGAGTGTTACCTGATAGAGTTTAGTGAGGTATCTGGTCATGATGGTGAGGTAGGCTGCTGACTCCCTTACATCCTGAACTCTTTTCACAAAGAAGCCATCCACAACCTACCACACACACACACACACACACAGTGCAAACATATAGTATACACACAAACCAATTACATCTGCAGCCCATGAACACATCTTACTACAACATGTTTGATGTCGTGTTAAAACTGAAGTTAAGCATAGTGATGGAAATGGGGAGGTATGTGTGTGTGTGTGTGTGTGTGTGTGTTTGTGTGTGTGTGTGAGAATGTGCACCTGTGTGTTGATTATAGCTTGCTGTAGTGTGGCCTCAGGTATACTCATGTGCGCAGCCGCTGCCCCACACTCCTCCACCAGATAGATGGGCCTATGAAGACCACACCGCTTTAGACGGAACTGATGGAAGGAGGAATAGGAAGAGACAAAGATATGGTGATGAGAAGAATTGTGATGTTGATTGCTGAAAAAAATGTCACAAAAACACAGAGTAATTACAATCCCCCTAAAATCTTACCAAGTCCCTAAATTATCCACTCTCAACCACAACTACTGTGCCATAAGCCTCTACTAACTTAACGTTATATTTGATATTGCATTCTGTTGATACTGTATTCTGAAGCGAAAGGTTCACCTATGTGACCATATTTCCCCCCCTTTTTCTGCCTAATTGTATTTGGCCAATTACCCCACCCTTCCGAACCCGTCCCGGTCGCTGCTCCACCCCCTCTGCCGATCCGGGGAGGGCTGCAGACTACTACATGCCTCCTCCGATACATGCGGAGTCACCAGCCGCTTCTTTTCACCTGACAGTGAGGCGTTTCACCACAGGGATGTAGCGCGTGGGAAGATCACCCGATTCCCCCCCAGTTTCCCCTCCCCCCCGAACAGGTGCCCCGACCGACCAGAGGAGGCGCTAGTGCAGCGACCAGGACACATGCCCACACCCGGCTTCCCACTCACAGACACGGCCAATTGTGTCTGTAGGGACGCCCGGCCAAGCCGGAGGTAACACGGGGATTCGAACCGGCGATCCCGGTGTTGGTAGGCAACGGAATATTATTACAAGAAACATTTACCAAGTAAGCCATGCCGAGACCAGCCTTTATGAGGAAGATGGTCCCCTTCACAGACTCTTGTTGACATGGGGACTCGGGTTTTTTAGTTGCAGGATGATCTCTGTAAAGCTAGGTTAACCAAACATGTGGACGTGGAAACATACACACAAACTGACCCACCTTCTGCTCCCTGAAGCGTCCATCGATGATGCTGCCACACAGGTCGTCCATCCTCTTCCTCTCGATGATGTAATCAAGGACCAGCTCCTTGCCTATGGGGGCACGCAGTTGACCTGGAAAGACAGACAGACAAAATGAGGGGTCCACCAGCAGATTAAACATTAAGCTTTTATGATTCCCATTACATTAACAACTGTAATAAGAGCCATGGAGATGGTAGATTTGAATAGGAACTAATTTATAAGCTCAGAGGGCAAAGCACTTGTAGTGGTACAGGGATGATGTTTTTCTTTTGTAGGCCAATCCTGAAAGAGGAACTCCTTCCCTGAAGAGAGAGAATGGGTGTCACTCCTGAAGTTACCTGGCACAGGTGCAATTTTCTCCCGGGCGACCCAAAGGAAGTCGCCGACATTTAGCTTCCGGATGTCAAAAGTCACGCCGTTCCGCTGGAGCTCTTTTACCAGCTCCTGTTTACGGTGGTGGCTGCCACTACACACACACACACACACACACATTGTGCCCCCCCCACACACACACACATACACACACACACACAAAGTATAATCATACACACACAGGTGAAGCAACATTCGTTTTGCAATCAGAAATACTTTATTCATCCCCGAGGGGAAATTGGGTAATCTTTTGGGATTACCCAATTTGGGATTACCCAATTTCCAAAATTTTTTTCCTAAAAGATTTCCAAAATTGGAAAAAATCTTTTGGTTGGAAAAGATGCACATGGATATTTAAAGATAACCAATTGTGGGTAGGGACAAACACACACCCAGATAGATGCATGAATGACAAATATTGCATTACTCAACAGCTCACACACTCATATGTGTGCGTACACACACACACACACACCCCCCCCTTCTTACCCTGTTGTTTCAACAAAATCAACACAGAGGATAATCTCATAGGTGCCAGGTAAGAGACATCCTCCATTTGCCCGTCTACTCGTGGACCTTTCTGAACAGCTCTGTCCATCTACCTTATTGCTGGGCTCAGCGACACAGGCCGGCTGGTCCACAGGTCTGAGAAAAAGAAAAAAAGATAAGACAAATTTATCAGGGAGGTTAGAGTGCAAAATTGATGTCCCCATTAATATTCTACTGTTTTATCACTTACCGTATTCTCTCCTCTTCCTTTTCCTCATCTCCATTCGCCGTAAGGTCAATGAGTTCAGGGACTCTTCCTCTCTCTTCTTCATCTCCCTCCTCCTCCTCTCCTTCCATTCTATCCATTTCCCCATTTCTCAGTCTCTCCTTTCCTCTGTTGGTCTCTTGTTCTCCTGACTCCAGTCGCTCTGCCAAAGCCGCACCCTCCTCTGTCAAAGAGTACCTGAGAGAGACAGACAGAAAGAGAAAGCAAGACAAAAAAGAGAGAATCCCCATTCTTTATTTCCAATATGTTTGCATTCCTTGTGTGTGTGAGTGTTTGTGTCTATGCTCAAGCATGATATGTCCTCTGCATAACATGCAGTGCTGTGTTTATAGGACCTTGTTCAGCATTTTTGTCTGAACTATGTTTGGGTACATTAGTGTGTATAAATATACATTTGTGCGTGTGTGTGTGTGTGTATCACTATGTATAATCTCTGTGTACCTTGCAGGGTTGTGTGTCTTCAGAACCAGGTTCTTCTGGATCAGGGTGCTGACAGATGACCAGGCTGTATACATACTCCCTAGGTCTGGCTACAGACAGAGAAGATGAAGTTCAGAGGTGAGCTGCTGAATGCCACAAAAAAAAAAAACCAAAAAAAAATCCGAATCATTTTTTCCTTTGCTGTACACTTTGACTCAAAGTAGCATTGCACAATAGTACTCAAACTATTAACGTGCATTACGGTGCATCAGTGTGGGCGTGTGCATGCATGTGTGCGAGTACGGTTGGGCAGTGTGTGTATGGGTGTGTTTGCACACACGTGTGAGTGTGTGTTTGTGAGTATTTAACTCACCACTGTGAAAGACTTATCACAGAGCAGCTGCGCCTCGGCTTGCAACTCCATCTTAAACATATAACCTTTACTACCAGGTATCTGAAAAGAACGAGAGAAAGAGATAGAGAGTGAGAGAGCGATCGACTGAGTGAGAGAGAGCGATAAATAGAGCGGAGCAGGGAATAAGAGGTGAGGAAATGTTTGTTGACAGAAAAGGACAGATAAATAGAAAGTTAACAGTGAGGACGTGTAAACTCCAGTTGATAATGTGTTTTTAGACACAATCTCCATAACAGCCAGCGAGTCTCACATTCACGTGTCCATGAGCCACTGGTAAACACATCATCCTAACACTGACAGCGGTTATGGTTACAAGTGAAGAGTAATGAGGGGAGGAGAGAGCACCTGAGATTGTCTGTAGAGCGTGAGGAGGAGGGCATAGCCTCCAGACCTATTCTGAGGAACATACTCCCTCTTTTTCTTCACTCCTTCTCCACTTTTCCCCTTCCCTCTGTCTCCTGGAGCATTCCTCTGCAAGGATGGACAGACATCATGCAGGAAAAAGGTGTGTTATTCCAAAAAAAAAGCTCATTAGCTTACCTAAGATCTAAGTGCTTGGCTGATGACAGGATAACACCCCCAGAGAGTGGATACTCTTACATTGGAACAAAAAAAAATCAAGTAGCTGCTTTTCCTTGTTTCATTAAATACAGTATGTCAAAAGCAGAATATCAGAAACGTCAAATTACCAAGTGACAGGAATTTCTGCGTTTTCATTCTTCTAGGACAACAAACTTGCATCACCGTCCCCACCTACCTTACTGGATGGAGCCAGGTTGTTGTTATCGGGTCTATTAGGCAGGGGTGCTCCTTTTGGGACACAATTGATCGGGGCGTCTGGACCTGGAACATTGAAAGGAAGGAGAGAGAGATGACAGAGGAGATGGAATAATCCCAAACGTAGTCCGATTAATTCTTACAAAGTTCATTTTATACTGGCCTTACAGTGTTGTCATAATAACATGCTATTCCACTGTGCATACATTTTTATGAAGTGTGTGTTTCCATTCTCTTTGTAAATGAAATGAATACATATCTAAAAACATCTATTGTATCTGGACACATTGTTTTATATCTATTGTCATGATTATGAGCCCTGACCATTGCACTGCTTATTGCTGGTGCCTTGTAATGTTGATTATCCATTAACTGAATGGTTTTCTTCTGTTGCACTCACAGTTGAGTCGCTCGGGATAGATGTCATTTAACTGTCCTTGCTAGCATTGGCAGTTTGTAATTTTAGTGATCAGAAAAGTGAATCTCACTCTACTGTTGCATCTCAGTCACTCTAGGGAAAAAAAACACAAGTTGATGCTTAAAACTTAAAAAATAAAAAACAAGTAACTTCTGGTTGCCAGGTTAACTTCTGGAACCAGAAACTGAAGTTAATTCTGTCACTGAACTCATTTACTTATTATCCTTTCATCGATCCTCTTTTCCCAAACACAAATTGCTCACCGTTTTCACTGTAATGTCTCTGTAGTTTCTCGTCGAGTATTTTACAAATCCCGTCACCAAAGTTCTGGAGGATCTTTGCCTCCCTCGCATTCTGGAGCGGTAGAGGGTACTTCTTTAATGAGATGATGGCCTTATGAGGGGGGGGGGGGATAGTCAAGTAAATTTTATTTGTATAGCCCAATATCACATATTTGCCTCAAGGGGCTTTACAGCAACACAACATCCTGTCCATAGACCCTTGCCTCCCTTTAACCCCCTTTTCAGTTTGTTTGGCTTTCCATAGGGCTCTCACATTTTCTTCTATTTCAATAACCCTTTTTCAAATCTTAATTTCTGTCCCTATTTGAATTTTTTTTTTTGGTAGACCATAACATCTATATTACTGAACAAATTCTGCACATCTAAAATCACAATATAAGTACCAACTAGTGTCAAAGTATAACAAGTCAACTACGCATACCACTCTATAACACTAATACACAATATAACTGATATCACAATGATGGTAAATTTAGCCATACCACTCTATAGAAGCACATTATTGTACACTAAAACTAACATAAATATGATACATATCCATGAACTTTGAATATAGATTTGTGGTCAGATAGGCTTCAGGACTGATCAGCTGGATTTTCTGAATGTGCCTTGTTTCCTTTATAATGGAACTTATGAATTGATTTTCATTTTTCCAGACAATGCAGACATGTGTATGAACCCTGATTTCTATTCTCCACTCTTCTCAGTTCTTAGACTTTCATTAAATGTTGTGTAATATATGAAGTTAAAATAAATGCTGACTAATTTGCCTGGGCAAGACCTGTTTTATCATTTACCCACTTTGTTTTCTTCAAATATTTCTTGCTACTTCACTCTACACTTGTTTGATTGCTGCAGCTATAATTCTATATAGAAAGCCAAATGATGAACACTGAAACATCTGCAATGAGATTGAAAATGCAGCAGCATGGGATAATCGATTACCTTCTGATAGGTGTGTTGTGTCTTCAGTCCTCTCTCCTTGGCCTGGTCCCGTAGTTCGGTCAGCCACTGGAGGAAGAGCGGGTTTGGACAGGGGGGCAGGACTCGTTTCCGACCCAGCCGGACCGGATCTGAACCGGCCATTACTTTGGCTTTACCAGGAGGTTCCAAGGCCTACAGTATCATTTCAAAGCAACGGAGGAACGATGAACGGCATAACCCACATGGGTGTGGAGGAAAAGTGCTGCTGTTGTTGTTTGCTGACGTCAGAATCATTCTATTCACCAAAAGAGGGTGCGCAGGAATTTGAGTTGGCATGAAATCACATGTGTAAAAAGATACAACTTATGTGTGACAACATACAACACATTTACAAAAATACAGCAGTTTGTCGGGACTGGAACAATTCTGTGCAAGCGGATAGGAGTAACGAGGACAACATAGAGTTTGTTAATACATAACTGTTTTTTGAAAAAGGGACAAATACGTAAACACTTGCATGCTGCATTATGGAGGCTAGGTTAAACCACATAGTGCAGTAACAGTCTGGTTATTCCAGGGATTAAACTGAAAGAGTGCGAGTATGAAAAAGTATAGTATTCAAGAGTAGTCCTTCAGTGAATGAACACAAGGAAGACTAGAATCCTATTTAACAACAAGGCAAGTCAACTTAATCTGAATGCGTGCTGGCGTAAATTTACTGCTTAGCCTTGCAGCAACTCGTCTGAATCGCGTGCAAGTTTGCATGAAAAGAAAAAAAACCCTGTCGAAATCTGACGTTACCACGAGAAAAGGACGAGCAGGGGGTTGTAGGCCAGTGCAAACTGCTGCGCGTGTGTGTGTATGTTTACACATAAACACATTTATTTACCTTTAAACGAATCTGCCACTGTTGTTAACGCGCCAGGTATTCAAAGTACTTCCTTCTTCGATGTAGGTCACGTGACCGGAAGTGACTTCGCGACCCGCAGCTCATGTCAGTACAATGGTGATATCTAGCGACCAAAAATTGTACAGATGAACATATTTAGATTTCATAACGAGAAGATATCCAGAGTCAAAGAAGGTCGAATCAGTTCATCTGGATACTTTTATTGACGAATACGTTTCATCACTCAACCACATCTTCAGTCTGACTGAAGTCAGAGAAGATGTCACTTAGTTGAGTGCTGAAACTATCTTGTCTATAAAAGTATCCAGATGAACTGATTCAACCTTCTCTGATCTTCTTACCTGGATTATTGAGCATGCATCAAGACAAGATATCCAGAGGTTTCCGCGTACAAATTAGCCATAAAATGACGCACGCCAGTTCATGTTCACTGTAGTATTTGCATGTGGATTATAGTATCCGACACCATTAAGTGTGTTCCTGGTATTTTGGTTATCGCACTTCTCTATATTGGAAATATTTTCCACACGATCTTCAAAATGAAAAGGTAGGGCTACCGCGCCAGGGTTTCGTAGAAGTATGAGGGCACCTTCTGGTATAGCATCGAAAACAATAGCATACTCCTTTGGTTTTATGGCTATTTTGAATTTATCAGAATAAATATTTTGTACTCCAGCTCTCTTTTAACTTATTTTTAGCTTTTGGTCTTCGTGTGTGTCTATTTTATATTGCGTTTGCTGTGTTTGTCTGTGTCTGTCTTGCACTGTTTGGTGAAGCCACAGCTAGCTCATTTCATTTTTAACATGTGGCTGGCTGCACATTGTTTTTAATGACAATAAATTGAATTGAATTGAATTCTTTATAAGATAATAAATACTTTATTAACGAATTTAAACAATATAGCACCATTTAATTTAATCTTAAAAAAGAAGCTATTAAGACCTTTAAACTAGGTGAATTTAATATCGTGCACGGATAAGAAGACACGCTGGCCGCTAGTTGGCAGATCTGACCCTTTAGTCTAGCGGTTAGCGATGCCTCCTGCGGTGCGGGCGATAAGGGTTCGCGTCCCGGCAGCGGCAGTTCCTGTGGTTGCGTTGTCTCCTGAGTTCGCTACATTGGTGTCAGAAGTGGGATGGAGCGACCGTAAGGCCATCGGAAGCGTATGCGCCCTGGGGCGTGAAGGAACTGATATGTTTAAACGCGGGGACGCGCTCCCCAAAGGAGGGGGGTAGTGAAACGTGCATGGATAAGAAGACACGTTGGCCGCTAACTCGCGGACCCGACCGTTTAGTCGAGCGGTTAACGATGTCTCCTGCGGTGCGGGCGATACGGATTCGCTTCCCGGCCGCGGCAGTTCCTGTGGGTGCGTTGTCCCCCGAATTCGCTTCAATATACTGCGTATATCAGAAACTCTGGCATTGTAAAATGTGATCTTTTTTTGTTTATTTTTGTCTCTTTTTTATTTTTGTTTTCTTTTGTTTATGTCTTTGTTTGTACCGTTCAATAAAGAATGGGGGAAAACATGGATTATGCTGTAGCGATGGGGAAAACGGTCGCTGGGTTGATGACGGCTATGCGCTGGGGAAACGCGAGGAATCGTGGGGCTGTTAAACGTTCATGTTGAAATTGTTGATTTACGTGTTTAAATGACGTGTTAATGTTCTGATTAGTGTTGTTGTTCGGCTCGGGACTGGGTGGACGACCGTCTTACTGGCTGACTGTAGGACCATGACTTTATTCATGTTTTCCAGCTGACCTCGTTAGGGGAAGCCATTGCTCCGCAGCCACGGGGAGGGGCAGCTTAAAGATGCACTCATCGGGCTGTGCGGTGTCCGGGACACCGGAGCCGCCTTGTTTCTCCTTTCCCGTAGGTTCCGCCCTGACGGGGTGCTACAGTTAAACGTCGTACTCGGGGTCGTGCGGCGTATGAGACACGAGAGTTGCGAATGAGAGATCTTTACCTCTCCTTCCACGCCGGCTCGCCACAATACCAATAGACTTGTCCACTGCGTTGTGTCAGTCATACTCAAAACTCTCCAGTCTGGAGTTCTACCTACCATGGTGCTTTTTCCCCTCGGTTAATGTTCCGTTTTTTGGGACCGTTATGTGTGTGTACTTGATTTCGCCGTCGGGAATCTGCACAAAGTAATGTGGGACGCCTCCGACAAGACCCGACAAAGACCAGGAATTCAACCTCACACACAGTTACACCACCCACACAACCCTCTTTCCTCATCTGTCTGTCCGAAGTCTGTCTGTCTATCTGTCCAAATTCTGTCTGTCTGCCTGTCTGTCTGTCCAAATTCAGTCTACATGTCTGTCCAAATTCCGTCTGTCTGTCTGTCTGTCTGTCTATCTATCAGTCCAAATTCTGTCTGTCTGTCTGAACGGCTGTCCAAATACTGTCTGTCTAAATGGCGATCTAAATGTAATTCTGTCCGTCTGTCTCTGGCTTCCGCTTCCGGTGTTGGAAGATGGCGGCGCAAATTCACATTTGCTGCGGCCTCACCCAGTACCGCCCATGCTGTGTCATTGTCCACGTCCGCGTCTAAGTTTTGTCTTCGTTTGATGGCTGGGAGACCTGGCGCTGGATCGGCTGGGAGAGCGGGGCATGCTAAGCTAACTGCTAGCCTCATGCAGACCGGCAGTTCCGATAACACCGAGGGCGGTCTGGCGGCGGCCTCACCTGGCGTTGACTGTGGTGTGTTTGTTGTCGTGAGGAGTGCGGGGTGGTTGGGCTGGGAGAGCTCGGTCCGCTTCGTCCGGTGGGCCTGGGGACCACGGCCCCTGCCTGGAGCTGCGCCCGAGAAGGAAACGCCGAGGGCGGTCTGACAGGAAGCGGAAGCGGGGCAGGCTAAGCTAACTGCTAACCCATGCAGACCGGCGGTTCCGACAGTCATCGTGGCTGGCGTTCGTTCCCTTGGGCAGTGATCTTTTATTATTATTTTTTAGTTTGGGTATAGTATGTGTTAGTTTGGGTATGTGAGTTCTTGTATTTTTTGGATGTGTTTTTGTCTTTGTGTTGTACTGCTGTGGGCTGGGGGTGGGGGGCGGCATTTCGTTTCATTTCATGTACGCAAGTGCATGAAATGAGATGACTAAGTGTTCCTGAAATGGCTGTCTAAATGTCTACATTCTGCCGGTCTAAATGTCTAAATTATGTCTGTCCAAATTCTCTTTCATTTAAACATCCGCCTGTGCATAATCAGAAAACGATAAATATTGAGATTTTAAAGAATTATTCTGTCTTGCATTGCTCTGCACCATAATACAACCCTTAATATATCGACCAGAAGGAATACATTTCTATAATATTGCTCAGCTCGTCAAGAATTAAATCAATATGTGATTTGATTAGTAAAGACGTGTATTTCGGACATTCCCTACTACATTATCCGCTGGTTAGCAGGATCTTAAAACTTTTCGAAATCTTGTACTATGGAAGATTTGAAAGTGGGGAAAGAACCCAAAGGCTCGCTAAAGCCAGTCAGCATGCTATTCGACACATTGACAAGACGGTGTCCAGCCCGAGACTTTCTGATTTATAGTCATAAAAATATGAATTAGCAGCAGTTTCCTTTGTTGTTGTTTGGGCCTTTAAGACCATTTTCACACACTGGTCTCCAGCAAATCCTCCAACGTAGTTCAAGACATGACTTCCTTTTAGTGATGAAAACAGCTTGTTTTGTTTTATTTTACAAAGCCTTTGGAGGGAACCCCTCATTTCCTACAAGAGACTACAGCAGCTATCAATTACAATGAAGGAAGGGTTAGACTGAAAATACAGATAGCATATATACGATTACACAATTGGCCCTCTTCTAGGTATGGGTTGTTTGTTGTGGACTTTCTTACCAAAACTGTGTGGTGGTTTGAAGCAAATTACCATGTCAAATACATCCAAAGGAATTGAATTAAGTGCAACTGAACTTGGTTATATATCCGTGAAGACGTTTCGCCTCTCATGCAAGAGGCTTCCTCAGTTTGTGTCTTTCTGACTAGACCAAGCTAGTCAGAAAGACAAGTACGTCTTCATGGATATATACCAAGTCCAGTTGCACTTGATTCAACTCCTTTGGATAACCATGACCTGGATGAATGAGAACATTCACAGACATGTCAAATACATGTTGAGTACTTGTAGGTTACACACGCTTATATATAGACACACATTCACGTACACATGCACTTGTGCAGGTGAGAGAAGTACTCTTAGTCTGAAGGGTCTTTCACTGTTTTGCACATGCACACTTGACTGAAAAAAATCCCCTGTGGCACATTTACTTATTTATTTGTCTGTTTTTTGAGTTGTAAATGCACATTCGCACAAGGTGAATGAATGTGTGGATCACATGCACACAAACACTCCACACACACACGAGAGTTTAGAATCAATCCGCTTTCTGCTACTTCATCTCAAAATAAAATCTGAAATGGGGGCCTCCATAGAGACAGGCAGCGTCCTTGTTGTCGACCATCTATATGTATTGTTGAAGCACACTGACATTTAAAGAAATTTCACAGCTGATAGAGTTCTGCAGAGACGGAAGTGACTCAGACCCAACCCTTACACACAGCACTGTTTACCCTAGGAGGGACTTAAGGCCAATGTCTACTGGCCTACTGCCACCTGATAGCACGGCAACAAAATAAAACGGTATCTTGAAGTTGTCCATTTACCTGGGAATTAGTGGTGAAATGGGTCATGTGGTCATAACGGGCTCTTTCAACTTTCTTGTCACTCCAGATACCAGAAGTCTTATTGGAAGTCCTGAGCTGATTTCAAGCTGGGAGAAGCTGGCATTAGTGACCCAATAGTTTTCCATCTAAAAAAGCACTCTGCTTGTTTATTCATATGTGGACTAATGAAGTGTGAGTGGAAGAAACTCTGCACACCAAACTGAGATCTCAGTCTTGGTCACTTTATTTATTTATTTTCTTATCATTATTCCCCCCCTCCTTTTTTTCTGCCCAATTGTACACTCTTCCGAGCTGTCCCGGTCACTGCTCCAGCCCCCGCCCATCCGGGGAGGGCTGCAGACTACCACATGCCTCCTCCGATACATGTGGAGTCGCCAGCCGCTTCTTTTCCCCTGACAGTGAGGCGTTTCGCCAGGGGGACGTAGCGCGTGGGAGGAATCACGCGATTCCCCCCAGTCCTCCCCGAACAGGCGCCCCGACCGAACGACTAGAGGTGGCGCTAGTGCAGCGACCAGGACACATACCCACATCTGGCTTCCCACCCGCAGACACGGCCTGTAGGGACGCCCGACCAAGCCGGGGGCAACACAGGGGTTCGAACCGGCGATCCCCGTGTTGGTAGACAACGGAATAGACCGCCACGCTAACCCGAACACCCTATCGTGGTCATTTAAAATAGAAATATGAGTACTTGTCACGTACTTCGACAAATCCTCACAGGATCTCGATCATTCCTTTGAGAAATACATCAGATTCTTGAAATAGGCAGTCCGGTAGATGGACCTCATTCAGCCCTTTGAGGTGTTTCCCATTTGAGTTAGAGGAATATGAACTTACGTTTGCATCTGAGGGACTCTATTGCCCCAGTGCTTGAAGTGGAAAAACGCACGCGCACATTGGTATTTTGGTGTGTGCATTTCAGCAGTGAATAAATCAACATGAAGAGGTCATGCCGACTTGCACGTGCATCTCTGCAAAGAGGACAATGAAATTCAGTTGTAAATTTTTAATTAGCAGTTTACAAGTAGAATGATGACAGAGACATCCGATTTTCTAAAACAACTGTGTTAATCAAACACAACGTGCAGGCCGCGGTCTCGTTTCCCCAAAGTTAAAGTAATAGACGAGAATGAAAACGTACCAAAAAAACAACACAAAAAAACAAAACAGGATACACTTTCATTTAATATATTACCCCCTTTAAAGACTAAAGTATATTCTACAGGAAATGTTTTATTCTACTGTACAGAAAACCCCGTCCTTTTTACATACAAAACAGTACAGTGTTAAAATATCATCTGAGGATGATGATGATGGTCCTACCGTCAGTAATATGGTATGTTTATAACCTCATCAACCTCAAAAAAAGGAAATTACAGCACAGACTTGGCCTTATGTGCTACATGATGCCATGATGCCCTTTGAGTTTAGTTTTTAGATACCTCAGCCATTCTAAAATCTGTACATTTATTTGTCTATCTGTCCATCCATCCATCCATCCATCCATTGGTCGGTCTTTTGTCTGACTGGCTTTCCATAATGCCTTCTGTTTCCATTTCCATTTCATCTATCCACTCCTTTTGAATTCATACTCTTCTTTCACTGTTTTCCAACCCATCCTCTCTCATCCCTCCTTGCTCCTACTGCCCCTCCGACCCCGTACTATTGTTGCTGTCGGCACCTTGCGGGGACCCTGGTGCGGATCCCCCCGTGGACAAACCTCCCTCTCTGTGCCCCGCTCCTCCCCGCTCCCCCGATCTCCTCGCTGCCTTCCCCTTCAGGAACGGGCAGTCAGGGTGGCGGGCCTGGTGGTGGAAGCCCAGCTCCTCCTGGGTGCCCGCCGTGTGGCCGCACTCCTCGCACACGTACAGCTTGTTGCGGCGCTCCTTGTAGGCGTACTTCTGGGTGACCCCGTGGATCTTCTTCATGTGCGACTCGAGGGAGCAGCGCTGGGTGAAGGCCTTGTCACAGAGGCTGCACTTGTAGGGACGGACCCCTGCCGGGGGAGAGAAAGAGGGAGAGAGATGGATCCATTATTAAAGAGGCTGCACTTGGGATGGACTAGCTATATGAGCGACATATTTTTTTTTGATTTCGATATACTTTATTAATCCCTTTAGGAAATTATTCTCAGCATTTAACCCCTCCTAGCTGTGTAGCTAGGGGCAGTGGGCAGCTGCCTTGCAGCGCCCGGGGACCAGTTCCAGTTCGTCTTGCCATGCCTTGATCAGGGGCACAGATGGGACTATAAACCCTAAAATACATGTCTTTTTGATGGTGGGGGAAACCGGAGCACCTGGAAAAAACCCACCGCATACACGGGGAGAACATGCAAACTCCACACAGAGGACGACCTGAGATAACCCCACCCCTGGGGTTTGCACCCAGGACCTTCTTGCTATGAAGTGACAGTGCTAACCACTGTGCCACCGTGCCGCCTCATATGGGAGGTATGGAGACAGAGAGAAAAGGGAATTGGATGTACAAGGGATGAATGCATGCTGAGTAAGAGGATGGGTGTTGGAACAGAGAGAACGACAAAGCATGCTCGGGGTTATGCAGGAGTGTAAACGGGTTCTCATGTTGCTGCCTTCTGTATGTGTTAGCGTGTGCATCTGTGTGTGTGTGTGTGTGTGTGTGTGTGTGTGTGTGTGTGTGTGTGTGTGTGTGTGTGTGTGTGTGTGTGTGTGTGTGTGTGTATGTGTCGAAATGCTCATGTGCATCAATTATCAGTTTTTCCGTTTCCATGTAAAGTGCATGTAAAGCCCGCTCCTTACCTGTGTGTGTGCGCACGTGTCGTTTCAGGTCGAATGTGTCATTGAAGCCTTTGCCACAGAAGGTGCAGAGGTGCCTCTTGGTCTGGTTGTGACACTTGGCGTGTCTATTCAACATCCGCTGGTGCTGAAAACCCTTCTGGCATACCTGCACGCATACGCACACACACACACACACACACACACACACACACACACACACACACACACACACGGTCAGTGTCCTCTGAATACGGATATTACTGCTGGCTGACCCTAAATGAGAGGGTTCGTTTCCATAAACACAGTGCATCCAGCCAGGTTGAACATTTTACAACCGGAAAACCAAACACCAATTGGTGTTTTTGAAAGTAAAGAGGATCAACAATACAACTACTTGATGATTAAAAGACGCAAGAATTTATCACGTGACTCGCTGAGCCAGACATATTTGCACGGCGAAACTCCAAACATGTCCACCGTGACCGCAAAATAGCAAGTTTTGCCACACTCGTTGACTTACCTTGCACAAAAACGGACACGCCGCCGTCTCCGTTGATGTACTTTGACCTTCTGTCGACCTGGTCACCATGGAGAACGTCGTCGCATCGGAGGTGGCTGTCGTCGGGGCAACTGGAGTCACAGCGACGTCCGGAGTGACAGTGGGTTGGGGAGGAAGAGGAGGAAGGGAAAGGGGAGGGGGAGGTGACTCGGGTAATTCGCCTGTAGTTACCTGAAGAGAGCGAGAGGGAGAGAGACAGAGGGAAAGAGAGAGAAAGAAACCGAGACAAAATAGTGAGTGATAGAAATAGAAGGTGTAAAAACGAACAGTGCAAAATTATTTTCTCTCGCTCTCGATGCCTCTCCTCTCTCTCTCTCTCTCTCTCTCTCTCTCTATATATATATATATATATATATATATATATATACACTACCGTTCAAAAGTTTGGGATCACCCAAACAATTTTGTGTTTTCCATGAAAAGTCACACTTATTCACCACCATATGTTGTGAAATGAATAGAAAATAGAGTCAAGACATTGACAAGGTTAGAAATAATGATTTGTATTTGAAATAAGATTTTTTTTACATCAAACTTTGCTTTCGTCAAAGAATCCTCCATTTGCAGCAATTACAGCATTGCAGACCTTTGGCATTCTAGCTGTTAATTTGTTGAGGTAATCTGGAGAAATTGCACCCCACGCTTCCAGAAGCAGCTCCCACAAGTTGGATTGGTTGGATGGGCACTTCTTGCGTACCATACGGTCAAGCTGCTCCCACAACAGCTCAATGGGGTTCAGATCTGGTGACTGCGCTGGCCACTCCATTACCGATAGAATACCAGCTGCCTGCTTCTGCTCTAAATAGTTCTTGCACAATTTAGAGGTGTGTTTAGGGTCATTGTCCTGTTGTAGGATGAAATTGGCTCCAATCAAGCGCTGTCCACTGGGTATGGCATGGCGTTGCAAAATGGAGTGATAGCCTTCCTTATTCAGAATCCCTTTTACCCTGTACAAATCTCCCACCTTACCAGCACCAAAGCAACCCCAGACCATCACATTACCTCCACCATGCTTAACAGATGGCGTCAGGCATTCTTCCAGCATCTTTTCATTTGTTCTGCGTCTCACAAACGTTCTTCTTTGTGATCCAAACACCTCAAACTTGGATTCATCCGTCCACAACACTTTTTTCCAGTCTTCCTCTGTCCAATGTCTGTGTTCTTTTGCCCATCTTAATCTTTTTCTTTTATTGGTCAGTCTCAGATATGGCTTTTTCTTTGCCACTCTGCCCTGAAGCCCAGAATCCCGCAGCCGCCTCTTCACTGTAGATGTTGACACTGGTGTTTTGCGGGTACTATTTAATGAAGATGCCAGTTGGGGACCTGTGAGGCGTCTGTTTCTCAAACTAGAGACTCTAATGTACTTATCTTCTTGCTCAGTTGTGCAACGCGGCCTCCCACTTCTTTTTCTACTCTGGTTAGAGCCTGTTTGTGCTGTCCTCTGAAGGGAGTAGTACACACCGGTGTAGGAAATCTTCAATTTCTTAGCAATTTCTCGCATGGAATAGCCTTCATTTCTAAGAACAAGAATAGACTGTCGAGTTTCAGATGAAAGTTCTCTTTTTCTGGCCATTTTGAGCGTTTAATTGACCCCACAAATGTGATGCTCCAGAAACTCAATCTGCTCAAAGGAAGGTCAGTTTTGTAGCTTCTGTAACGAGCTAAACTGTTTTCGGATGTGTGAACATGATTGCACAAGGGTTTTCTAATCATCAATTAGCCTTCTGAGCCAATGAGCAAACACATTGTACCATTAGAACACTGGAGTGATAGTTGCTTGAAATGGGCCTCTATACACCTATGTAGATATTGCACCAAAAACCAGACATTTGCAGCTAGAATAGTCATTTACCACATTAGCAATGTATAGAGTGTATTTCTTTAAAGTTAAGACTAGTTTAAAGTTATCTTCATTGAACAGTACAGTGCTTTTCCTTCAAAAATATGGACATTTCAATGTGATCCCAAACTTTTGAACGGTAGTGTATATATATGTTATATACACACACACCACACACACACACACACACACACACACACACACACATTAAAAGTTTAGATGATTCATTGGTGTCAAAGCCGGACATGAGACTTATAACAATTCAGCCTCAACCAACTGTACCCTCCAAAAGCAAATAGCAGGAACCAACTTTTCAAATGCACTTTCTTCCAAAGGTCGGGACCGTAGATCTCACATCTCGAAAAACATCAAACGCTGTTAAATCCAACACGGCCCACTTTCCCACCGACAACCAGCGATGCTTTGGGAAAGGACACATGTACTTTGAAGACATTTTACCTTGATTTTGGAGCGGACGTATGTGGAGTTCCCCTGCGTCCTCTTCCTGACCTCTGACCTCTCCTCCGACAACACTGTGGGGCTCTGCGGTTTGCCCAGCACCGTGCATGACGGCAGCTCGGCGTGCGCGTGCCTATCGGAGGGGGCATTTGTGTGCTTGGTGAGGCAGAGCGGGACTGTCTCCGCCAGGCTGGCTTCAGCCCCCGTCATCAGGGTGGACGGAGGAAAGATGGAGACTGCAGAGAGAGAGAGAGAGAGAGAGAGAGAGAGAGAGAGAGAGAGAGAGAGAGAGAGTGAGGTAGAGAAGGATAAAATCCCACAGCAGTGCAACACAAAGACAAAAACACATATCCAAAAACTAGAAGAACTACAGGAACACATACATCAAAACTAACACACATATCTAATCTAAACAAACAAAAATCACTGTCACTAGAGAACGAACGCCAGCCAGGATGACTGTCAGAACTGCCGGTCTGCATGGGCTAGCAGTTAGCTTAGCCTGCCCCACTTCCCCGTCCTGTCAGACCGCCCTTGGTGTTTCCTCTTTGGGCGCAGCCCCGGTCACAGCCGTGGTCCCTGGGCCCACAGGATGCATTATACCAAGCTATCTCAGCCGATCCAATGCTAGCTCTCCCAGCCAGACACCCTTGACACACCTCCCCACACGCCACACAATGACACTGTAAACACAGTCAACGCTAGACGAGGCTGCCACCAGACCACCCTCTGTGTTATCAGAACTGCCGGTCTGCATTGGCTAGCTGTTAGCTTAGCCTGCCCCACTTCCACATCCTGTCAGACCGCCCTCTGTGTTACCTCTTCGGGCACGGCTCCAGGCAGAGCCGTGGTCCCTGGGCCCACAGGATGCAGCAGACCAAGCTCTCCCAGTTGATCCAGCACCAGCTCTACCAGCCATCAAACGAAGACAAACTTAGATGCAGACGTGGACAAAGACACTGCATGGATGGCACTGGGTGAGGCCGCCGCAACTGTGAATTTGCTCCACCATCTTCCCACACCAGAAGCAGTGATAATAAGAGAGGAGAGGGAAAGACAGAGGTGGTGGGAAGCATCATAACAAAACAGGAGCAGGAGAGGAGGATGACGATAAGGAGGAGGAGGAACGGAAGGAAAATGGGGTCCAGGGACACCCAGTTGTATCTGAAGGGGTCACAAGGGCCCTCAGCAAGATAAAAGAAAAGAAAAGGACACTCTAGGTACAGGGTTTTCATGATCCCATGAGGTTGTGAACCCAACTATTCTTGTCATATAATAATCCTGAAGTGACACCAAAACAACCACAAGAGTCTCTTAAAATGACACCTGCCTTTAACACCAAACCTTTTCTTTACATTCAGGCTAACAACCACTCTGAGCAGTGAAACAGCGGATATCAGAGTCAGAATCTGTTTTACCGAGCCAAGTTAGTTTGCAGGTACAAGGAATTTGATTTGAATCTCAAATTCCTTGTACGGGCAAAACTTAGTTGTCCATAAAACAGAGTCTGATTTGTGATATCTTATTTCAGAATTATACTCCGACTTATAAAGAAAACCTCAATGACAACAATGAATACTTTGAACTGAAGTCGACGATGACAAAGGCCAACGAAGAAACAAGATTGGAATTAGATTAAATGGATAAATGTCAGATTTAGAGTAAAATTTCATGATAGACTCCGGAGACCGTGTGCGCTTGTATAGTGGGATAGCTTTTTATTTGTACAATCTATTAGCAAACTTGAAGAGTTAAAGTGTGTGTGCATGTGTGTGCATGCTGGTGTGTGCGTGTGCGTGTGTGGCCTGTTAGACAAGTCTGACCAGACAGTCCTGGTCCTGTAGCACCAGCCCTGAACCTTCCTCAAACAATCCACCTCCACAGGCCTCACAGGGTGTGTGTGTGTGTGAGTGCGTGCATGTGTTTGTTTGTGTGTGTGTGTGTGTGCGTGTGTGTGTGTATGCATGTGTGGGCCGCTCAGAGAAATGTATGGTTCAGCGAGGGCAGTGACTCTACTGGCCTACGGTGGGGCTCAATCGGATAACATGCAAATACGTATGCAAATGAAGCGCACCTCTGGGTTATGACGTAAACAAAAAAGAATAGATATCCATCTATGTATACTAACGTGAGTAACGGTATGCCTGACACAAAGAGACAGACATCATAGTCAAGGTAAAGTTTGTCCATAGCCAACATCAACATCAACGACCGTTGCAAGGAACTTTGCACCACCAGAGCCTGCATGTAATTGGGGGGGGGGGGCTCGTTATTTTGCATGTTTAAATGAATGTCAGTGCGTTACACAGGCTACGAACGGGCGTGGATTAATTCTCTTTAGGCCGATACAGCAAAAAAGGCTTATGTGTGCCCGATCTTTTCTCGTGACCCATGTGAAAACAAACGGGCTAAAAGAGACATCCCTATGGTGGACAGGTTTATGTTTTCCCAGTTGTCCATTAAAGCTAGATTTCTACTGACAGTGGTGGGGAGAAGATGGGCGCGGTGCCTACGTGAATCTAGATTATCTCATGGCTGTCTACATAAGATTGGATGGTGCGTGCAACTAATATCGGAGGGCAGCAAATTAGTCTATTGTCTTTTCTTTTCTTTTTTTGGTATATTTTAACATTTATGCAACAGCCTAATAAATCCCGTTTTCGTTTCACGGCAGCTTGGATGTGCAGCTGAGCTCTTCTGGCGCTGTTTGATCGCCCCTCCTTTCGCGCACGCGCGCACGTACACAGCCCGGCGTAACTTGGTGATATACCGGGAGGAGGGGCGTGCGCGGGCGGGCCCAAAACGCTGCGCTATTTAAATGAGCGATAAACAGAACAGGAAGGCGCTGACCCGTGGTGATGGGCCCGAGAGAGGGAGAGAGAGAGAGAGAGAGAGAGAGAGAGAGAGAGAGAGAGAGAGAGAGAGAGAGAGAGAGAGAGAGAGAGAGAGAGAGAGACTTTTGACTTTAAAAAATACATTGTCACACAGCAGCTTTGAAACAATGACTCACATAAATAGCACCAGAAAAAGTCACTAAACATTTGATTCGTCATTCATCACTGAACAAATTATATCATTATAACGCCACTGATTTACAAACACAGCCACGCTAGTCATTAATTAATGAAATTTAAAATCAATTAAAACTCCGGCTTTTACGACAGAGGTGAACAGAGAGAGAGAGAGTGAGTGAGTGAGTGAGTTTTCTGAGGTGTTCAGTATGTGGGACTTGCTGTCCATTTGGCTGTACCATTTCGGTACACGCCATGGTCAACATTTAGCTGTCTTTTATCAAACACGTAGAACAAAGAGTGCGTGTGTGTGCGCGTGTGTGCGTGTGCGCGTGTGTTTGCAAAAGGCGTGCAGTGCTGGTTTATAGCGGCGGCTCGCTTCCTCGGGTGGGGGGGGGACTCCCCGCCTGAGTGTTTGGACGAAGTCCGTTATATTTCCTCCCTCCGGTAGACATCCAGTAAACCTGAGGTCCAGGCTCATTGACGGACCCCCCCCCCCCCGGAAACATCTGTACCGTGACGTTTCTACTCCCACACAACCATCTCCCGAAATCCCGTTCAACAAGTGTCGACAAGAGGATAATTTCACTATCCCAAAAAGCTGCCGCTCCACGCAGGCTCGAGGGTCGGCTCCATCCAGCGCCATGCGGATTTATATCCATTATCCCTTCATATTTTTTCCAAGAGCGGAATTATCTTAATGTTATTTGTTTAATTGTCAGAAGCATGAACATCCGCTGAGAGACGCACACGAGCATTTGAGATGCCTCGATGCATACTCGAATAATCCAGGTGAGGAAATCACATAGGATTGAATCAGTTCATCAACACACAGCGTTAATTGAGAGAAACGCTTCATCACTCATCTAAGTGACTTCCTCCGCCTCAACTGACTGCAGGTACCCCCACCCCTCACAAACAATACAGTGGCACAGCAACCGTAAACAACGATCGCTCTCATATGCAAATGACCAAGAATGGCGAGTCAAATAGGCCATCTACGTGAAGAGGGAAAGACCATCCTGAACCGAGAAGGGGGGGTGGGGGTTGGGCTAAGAGTACATCTGTCATCATCTTACAATGCTGTGCTTGCAAACATTCTCCAATCCTCCGTGAATAGTAATAGTACACACGGCCAATGTAGCTCTAGTTAATGGTCACGGCAATTTGCAGTTGATACTGAAGAGGCCACTTAGATGAGTGATGAAACGTATCTCAATAAACGTGTCCAGATGAGCCGAGGATGAGTGGATAAGGTACTTACTTTGGATAGGGTGAAAAAAAACGGGGGGGAGGGTCACTAAAACTGACCTGACGACATGCAACTACAATACACGTGTATTTATCATGGCGTGCACATGGGCCTCATATTTTTGTACAAACTGACCATGCATCCATTATGTTGTGCATAGTAACACTGAATGACAGTGTCGCATCATGAATACTGCATGCAGGTGAAGAAGACTGCATGCATGTGAAGGAGACAGCACAGTCGGTGCACGGCGTTTGCAAAGTTGATGCAAGTGGTTGCCTGAATTGGGGAACGGGGGAGGGGGGCGGGGGGCGCAGCCGTCGCTTTTCTTAAACGATAAGACCTCTTTTTTAGATAAAAAAAAACAACGAGTCGAAATCCGGTTCAAAAAGGGCACTTTAGGACCTCCGGGGCAAAAGGGCAGGGACTCGAACGCCCACTTCGGGCTTCGACCCCTTCCTTCAACACGTGCCCCCACCGAGTCCCCTTAACGTGACGTTGAAGGGAGCTCATTCTAACATGAGGGCTAGCTGGGGAGGGCGGAGCAGACTGGTGACAACATCCCGATTCGTCATCGCTCTTCTTCCACACGTCAAGGCTCCGTACTAATTACCACAGGCCGGGCAGGACCATCAGGTAACGGCACATACCAGAGACTGGAGGCGCGGGACCGTTGCTGCTAATTATAGGCGGTGCAAGTCTTCACCCAATCACGCCAAGATGGCGTGTCCACTACGGAAAACTAACGTCTTATAGCAGAGGCCTAGCATACCCATTATTATTTTTTTGCAACCAAAATTGTACTTAAGCCTATCAGTGTGCTATTATCTACAAGTTAACTAGACTCTGTATTTAAATGCATGCTTTTAATAAACACTAAAAGTATTCAGCGAGTCTAAAAGTACAAGTTTCATTTGTTGACCTAAAATAAAAGCACGCTAGACATAATAAACGCACGCAATTGTCCTCTTATGAGGGACACTCATATTGGTGGTGATGATATGGGGGGGGGGTCAGAATGGATTGAGTTTCACCGACATGACTGCCCAAGTCCAGTTAAGAGATTTGGGGCTCAAACAAGTCAAGAGGATGGAGAAGTCAATGATTAAAAGTTAACGATGTCGCGATGAAGAGAGAGAGCGAGAGAGAGAGAGAGTGGGGGGGGGGGTGGAGGTGGTTAGGGGGAAGGGCGTCCCATTGAGGTAAAGGGGACCTAGAGAGTGATCGAGGGGGGGGACAGGGTGTAGTCCGTTAGCTGTTATCTGATACCGATGTGGTCTAACAATAAAACTCCGCCGAAGGCAACAATGAGGATTGTTCTCAAGTAGTAGTGAGAGACAGACAGACAGATGAGAGAGAGAGACACACACACACACACACACACACACACACACACACACACACAGACAGCCTGGGAGAGACAGACGGATCGCTACGTTTTTATTTCAGTTTGAACTCCACTGTGTCAAATAGCAGCGAGGCAGTTAATCAAGCATGCTAATTGGCTACAGCCGGCAGCGCACTGCATTCAGTCAGTGTGGTCACACAGATCCTGGATAAGACGGTCCTAATGTACAGACCACACACACACACACACACACACACACACACACACATAACCCGCTGCTGGGCACCACAGGCGACCCGTCTACACATACACGCCAAGCTTCGCCATTACTGCAGGCTAACGCGTGTTTTTCGTGCGTCTATGAAAAAAAGCACAGAGATAAAGATGTTTGTGAAGGTCCTCATTCATCCAGGTCATAGTTGTCCCAAAGGAACTTGATCAAGTGCAACTGGACTTGCTTATAACCACGGATATATAACCGAGTCCAGTTAAACTTGATTCAATTTCTTTGGGACACAGAGATAAAGATTTCTAATGGGTTTACGATGTCATAAGGTGCGATAAACCGATCCCCACCCACCCCCAAAGACAACAACAACAACCCTGAATATATATATATATATATATGTGTGTGTGTGTGTGTGTGTGTGTGTTAAGTGAATCAGGTAGCCCAAATAACGACTCCTTGATAGATGTAAGGCAATGTAATTTAAATATGAAACACGGTAGAAATCTGAAATTAGGTTGTTTTTTCCCGGGGTCGATATGAACTCCATGAGGAAGAGCAGAGGGCCCATAAATTACACCGGCTAGGCCCTACACACACACACACACACACACACACACACACACACACACACACACAACACAACAGAATACAAACCCTAAAAGGTTTAAACATCTTTTTTTACACCTTTGGGATTTCGTTTGAATCCCATTTCAACTCGATGCCCAGATATTCAGTTGCCTCGCCGCTCGGCTCTGTCCAACAATTAGGCTCCGGGTCGTGGCGACCTGTCGGGCCTGTAAGCTGTCAACTCTGGCTGCACAGAGAGGGAGAGCTCCGCTGTCTCCAGCGACACAAAGTCTACACCTTTTTCTCTTTCTTTTTCTAGCCCAGATCAGATCATGATAGAGCACAGATGATTAGATCTTCACTGCACGTCCCTCTGCGTGCTTTCCCGTTACTCGGTGCCCCCCGTGCACGCGCCCCGTTACACCGCTGAGGGGGGAAATGGATCATTACGGTTCGCTGACTCACCTGGGACGTAGACGTCCCCGCGCTCATGGTCTGGCAGCTCGCTCCAGTTCCGTTTTCCGGGCGAAACGCTCGTCTTCTTCACCAGAAAGGCCCGCGGCATGTTCCTTAATTTCTTTTCTTTTCTTTTTTTTTCTCTCTCCTCGAGGAGCCCACGCGCAGTCCAAAGTGTGTCCCCCTTCCAAACAATGCCGCACTAAGAAGCGGAACTCAGGCGTCTTTCCACGCCTCACCTTGGAAAGGAGGGGGGGGGGAAGAAAAACCCCGAAGGTAACAAGTCTTTTCTCCCTTTTCTCACCCCTGCGCTCCTCCCACCTTTCTTTTTCTCAATTCCGCCGTCGAAACTTTGTTTCCGTCGTCCTTTTTTTTTTCTTTCAGTTTCCGAGGCTGGTTTTTTCTTGCCTTTTTTTTCTCACGGTGGCTTCAGTACAGGTGAGCTCAGGTGAGCCGGCGAAATCCCGCGCAGGTAAAAGAATACGCTTCCGAAAATAACGGGTGAGGGTAGGTAGCTATATACAGGCCTCCGTGTGTGTGTGTGTGTGTGCGTGTGTGTGCTGAAAAACGGACTGAGGCGGATAACGTATCCCGGTCACACACTCGGCGGAGGTGGGTCAAAACACGCAGGTACTCATTTAAAAAGCAGGAAACGGACGCCAGCGCGCATGCGCACGAGAAATAACGGTGACACCGCGAACCTGAGGCCGAGCTGCACCGCTACCTGCTGAACCGGTTTCCCCCCCTCCTCCTCCTCTCCTCTCCCTCTCTCGTCTTTTCTTCTCGCTCGCTCTCGCTGTCTTTCTCGGCCTCTTCTCCATTCCGCTCGAAGGTGGGGACGAGAAAGCGGAGGAAAATGTAGAGCAAGCAGTTGGAAACCATTTAGAAAAAAAGGAGAAGAAAAAAAAAACAAGACAGAGGAGGCCATGGATTTTAGGCCTGTGTAGCTTAACTGTCTGACACATGCACATACATGCCCTGAAGCTGCACAACTTAAATGATTTCAAAAATCTGGTTATGGTTTGAGTGTGCACGGGGCATCGACGTTATAATTATCTGAAGGGTATGGTATATGTACTGCACTTTAGGGTAAAATGCAGCGAGGCCTATACCCAGAGCAGAAAAAGATCAAACTCAGGTATGCTCTTTACTTAATCTTATTTCTTTATGTCTTGATGCATGCTCCATAATCCAGGTATGAAAATCAAAGGTTGAATCAGTTTATCTGGACACAAAGTTTATTGACAGATACGTTTCATCACTCATGTGAATCACACACTTATGTCTTCATCTATCACCTCTCTATCTTGTATCATATCTTGTATTGGCATTTTATCAATTGCAGATATATCTTTGTTGAATCTAAGTGGATGTTGTGGTTCTAAATCGTGCATTCCTCTCTCATTTGCTTGCCTTTGGATAACTACTGCTCCGGATGATAATGTCAGCTAAATGCGTAAAATGAAAATGTAAGCACATGTTATCTGATTCTAGATGTCTGGCTATTATCTGTTTTCTGCATGCACATGGATTAAAGGGATTTAATGTTGTTTATACATGCAATGATGTGCTACACTATCTCAGCTGCATAGCTGCCTTGATTATCCTTGGGTATGACTTAACTTTTTCAGCCATTGGACCGAAATTAAAAATTGGCCAGGGCACTAATTTAGAGGCAGAAAATAAACCTTCATTTCCATATTTTTTTGTGGGGATGCCTGTCACTCTAACCTAGCATGGACTTGAGCCCATGGGTGCATGAATACAGGGATGGCACGCAGCGCTTTACCTGTGCCCCCATCCATGAGGTTAGCGGTTGTGTCAGGAAGGGCATTCAATGTAACATTTTGCCAAATCATTATGCGGATTGATAAGATGATACCAGATTGGTCGAGGCTCCATACCGGATCGGTCAAGGCCCGGGTTAACAACGGCTACCATTGGTGCTGTGCCCTCACAGGGTACCGAAGGAATTGTAAAATCTGCTGTGGCGACCCCTTGGTAACAGGGAAGAAGCCGAAGAAAAAGAAGAAGTAGCACAGGCTGCAAAAGCATCCACAAATTTTTTTTTTCAGAAAACAAGACCACCGGCATCATAGTGCTTCTGTTGCCATGATTGATGTTTGACGTCATGAGGAGTGCGGGTTGGGCTGGAAGATCTGGCACTGGATCAGCTGGAAGAGCTTGGTCTGCTTTGTCCGGTGGGCCTGGGGACCACGGCCCCTGCCTGGAGCTGCGCCCAAGAAGGAAACGCTGAGGGCGGTCTGCATGGGCTAGCAGTTAGCTTAGCCTGCCCTGCTTCTGCATCCTGTCAGACTGCCCTCGGTGTTTCCTCTTCGGGTGCAGCTCCGGGCAAGGCCATAGTCCTTGGGCCCACCGGACGCAGCAGACCAGGCTCTCCCAGCCGATTCAACGCTAGCTGTCCCAGCCAGACACCCTCGCATACCTCCCCACACGCCACACGATGACACTAAAAACACTGTCAAGGCTAGATGAGGCCACCGCCAGACCGCCCTTGGTGTTACCTCTTTGGGCGCAGCTCCAGGCAGGGTTGTGGTCCCTGGGCCCACAGGACACAGCAGACCAAGCTCTCTGAGCCGATCCAGCACCAACTCTCGGAGCCATGAAATGAAGACACAAACTTAGATGCAAACATGGACAAAAACACTGCGTGGACAGTACTGGGTGAGGCCACTGCAAACGTGAATACACGTCGCCATCTTCCCACACCGGAACTGGGTGAGGCCGTTGCATCATGACCACCGCGTA
The DNA here is from genome assembly GCF_029633865.1 of Lampris incognitus. Lineage (NCBI taxonomy): Eukaryota > Metazoa > Chordata > Actinopteri > Lampriformes > Lampridae > Lampris > Lampris incognitus. The sequence goes on from NC_079230.1 coordinate 17,997,485, forward strand.
GTCTGAGCCCAGCTTAAAGATGGAAATGGAGTGTAACGAGTTGACAGTTCTGTCTGATATCAGGTAAACATATTCTTACACATTTTCTCAGTGGAATACCGTCTAGATAATTGAATCATAGTGAAATTAAAGAATTAATCCTTACTCTTAATGACTCCCCAAGACTTCGCTTTACCTACTGCTTGTTTACACGTGAAGACAACTGGATTCGGCATGGGGTTGCAACTCAAAACTGCATTAAAATTCAGGCACAATGCCAAAATGGATGCCAAATTTCCACAACTGAAAAATAATTGCTTTCTTGGCTCTGAAACCCGGTTTATCCGAGTGGTATTCTTCTCATTAACTATTTGCAACCAATAGGTTCCCCGATATGTGATATGAATGATTTTATGGCTAACAGCTTGGACGGCAGGCCAAGAGAGGAATATAAACAATGTTTTTTTCCCTACCTGAGTGTCACATGTCATGGTGTTTTCCCGTGTTTTCCCTTTTGGCAAATTTAACTGAACTGGTGTTGAGGGTATGCAAAACCTGTGCATGTCAATTTCTTTAATTTTTGTAGGGACCCTGTGGAAACCCCCTGAATGGCCCCTCCAAGTCGCCGCACCTCATTTTTGCAGCCATCACAATGGAACACACACAATTAACAGCCTCGTTCCCATTGAAACCTACATGTCAACTTTATACCTTCCTCTTTGACGAAGGGCACCAACTGTTGACCCTGAGCCCGGTTTTGGACTTCATCACAACTTATTCATACTGCTTTTCTCAATACTTCTTCTAAAATAATGAAGAACTTTTTTGTAAATGACTTTTTTTTTAACCTGGTTTATAGAAGTGCTTCAGTGTCAACATGAAAGATGATGAGCAACATGAAAAAGGCCAGCAGCAAAAGCAGACATAGCCTGTGGAGGGGTGGGAGAGAGAATGAAAGTGAAGAAGAAAGCTTCTGTATGTCAATGTGTATGTATGTATCGCAGAAAGGTGAATCAGTTTATCTGGACTCAGCGTTTATTGAGAGAAACGCTTCATCACTCATCTAAGTGACCTCTTCAGTCTCAGCTGACTGCAGGTACCCCCACCCTTATAAACAATACAGCAGCATAATGACTGAAACGATCGGTTTCATATGCAAATTGATGTGACCATTAACTAGAGTTACAGCGGCCATGTGTACTATTCACAGAGGATTGGGGAATATTTGCAATCACAGCATTGTAAGATGGCAACAGATGTACTCTTAGCCCCCCCCCTCCCCCATCAGTTCAGGGATGCCTGTTCCCTCTTCACATAGATGGCCTCTCTGACTCTCCGTTCAAACCAGCGTTCCTCCCTATCAAGGATGTGCGCATCCTCATCCTTGAAAGAGTGGCCACTGGCCTGTAGATGGGTGTAGACTGCGGAGTCCTGGCCTGACGTGTTTGCTCTCCTGTGTTGTGCCATCCTCTTGGCCAGCTTCTGTTTGGTTTCTCCGATGTACAAGTCACGGCCATCCTCCTGGCACTTAACAGCGTACACTATATTGCTTTGTTTGTGCCGGGGGACCTGATCCTCGGGGTGGACCAATTTCTGGCGCAGCATGTTTTGGGGTTTGAGAGCAACTGAGACATCTCAATTTTTCCGACACTCTCGCCACATACGGAATCACCACTGGTTTGTGCTTAGGCAGCTGATGTCCTTCTCCTCTCTTTTATTGACTGGTGCACTGTTTGGGCGTCTTCCTGGCTTTGACAGTCGCCCAGTTAGGATAGCCACACTTAACCAGGGCCTGTTTAACGTGGGATTTCTCCCCTTCCCCAGCCGCTGTGTCGGTGGGGACGTTGTCAGCTTGGTGGTACAGCATCCTAATGACTCCTGGTTTGTGCTTCAGTGGATGATGAGAGTCAATCCTTAAGTACTGATCAGTATGTGTTGGTTTATGGGAAACATCAACATTCAAAAGTCCCCCATCACTAATTGCAATTCCACAGTCTAAGAAGGCTAACCTGTCACCCCCCCCCCCCACGGTGAACTTGATGTGGTTGTTCACAGAGTTAATGTGGTCAGTGAAATGTGGTACATCCTGAGATTTGATTTTAACTCAGGTGTCGTCCGCAAATCTGAACCAATGGCTAGGTGGTATCCCTGGATAGGACATCAGAGCCTTCTTTTCCATTTCCTCTGTATACAACTTGGTCACTACGGGTGAGACTGGGGAACCATAGCACACCCATGCCTCTGCTTATAGTTCTGCCCCCTGTATGTGATGTGAAGTATGTGGACCAAAGACACATTTTCAGGAGCAGATATGCTTGGTCAGTGTTAAGGGTGGTGCTATTGCTAAAGGCGGGGTCGTTTTGTAATTTCACACAGACTACCTCCACTGCTTCATCAACAGGAACACACATGACATCACCAGAGACCATAGTGCCATCTCCCTCCACGATGATGTCCCTCACCTTATCCACAAAATCCATAGTGTTCTGAATGTCATGTTTGTGCGTTTTAGTTGTTAGTTTTGTTGTGTGTGTGTGTGTGTGTGTGTGTGTGTGTGTGTGTTCGCGCGCGCTCACATGTGTGTATGCGCGTGTATCAGCAAATGTGGCGGATCAGAGAGATTGGTCTCATCAGTGTTGCAGAGAGAATGAATGGCATGCTGTCTGGGCTGTCAGAGTAGTCCGGGCAGATCGGCAACCACCTCTCCTCTTCTTCTCTCATTTCCCCCCTCACTCCTTGTTTCTCTCTACTCCATCTAGCTAGCTAGTTAGCTAGCTAGCTAGCTATGTGTAGGGTTAGGGAGACAAGAGGGAAAATAGATACAGTTATATTGTAGATTTAGTTTTTTAACGATACTTCAATAAGAAAACCGGGTAGTCTTAAATGTCAACTTTCAAAGTGTCTTTCAGTTGTTCTGTCTACACCAAACCATCAGCTACACCATGGTTTCGGTTTCTCTTTAATCTTCTCCGTTTCTATCTCTCCATCTGAACCGACCCCCTCTTTCTCCACACACACACACACACACACACACACACACACACACACACACACACACACACACACACACACACACACACACACACACACACACAAACTAGTACCTGTCCATTTTGATGGCTTCACAGAGACCTGGTGAGCAAAGAGAGATGAAAGGGGGGGGGGCACAGGATGAAGAGATGACAAGAAATAAAGCAGGGGAGAGGAGGAGGATTGAAAAGAAGGGTGTATTTAACACAGGCTCAACTCGACTGACAACCTTTTCTCCTGTTTCCATTGAAAGAGTAACCACCCCCTCTCTTTTTCTCTCTCTGTTCTTTCCTAATGAAGGATGTGTGTGTGTGTGTGTGTGTGTATGTGTGTATGTCGTCCTGGTCTATATCTGTTCGGATGGATAAGTGAGTCAGCCAGTCAAACTTGATTTGTATATCACATTAGGCACATTGTGATTCATTGAAGTGCAATGAATAAAACACACAAAAAAAAGAAAAAAAGAAGAAATTACTTGGTGAATTTATTCAAAAACAAGCAACAAGTTTTCTGTGCGTGACTTTTTAAAACTTGGTTGATTTTGTCTTGATACATGCTCAATAATCCAGGTGAATAAATCAAAGAAGGCTGAATCAGTTCATCCGGATACATTGTTTATTGACAGACACGTTTCACTCAGCCTTCTTTGATCCAGCTGATTTTGTTGCCCTCGGGGCCACAGAGAGGCAACACTTTCTGCATAGAAAAGCAGCCTCATATTCCGTTGCCTACCAACACAGGGATCGCCGGTTAGAGTCCCCGAGTTACCTCCGGCTTGGTCAGGCGTACCTACAGACACGATTGGCCATGTCTGCGGGTGGGAAGCCGGATGTGGGTATGTGTCCTGGTCGCTGCACTAGCGCCTCCTCTGGTCGGTCAGGGCGCCTGTTCGGGGGGGGGGGTAGCATGATCCTCCCACGCGCTACGTCCCCCTGGCGAAAGTCCTCACTGTCAGGTGAAAAGAAGCGGCTGGTGACTCCACATGTAACGGAGGAGGCATGTGGTAGTCTGCAGCCCCCCGCCCCCCCTCCGGGATTGGCAGAGGGGGTGGAGCAGCGATCGGGACGGCTCGGAAGAGCGGTGTAACTGGACGGGTACAATTGGGGAGAAAAGGGGGGGGGGGGAAAGCAGCCTCGTAACGGAAATTTATGGACATATTCAATAAAGCGAAAATACATTTTAACCAAACAGCGGAGACAACGCCCATCCTTTAAATTTAAATGGATTCCAAAGATGGCGAGACTTTAATTTCGTTGTCACTCAAGGCACTCGTTTCTGTTCAGGTTAATGAGATATAAATATATCAGCATGATTGATGTTCCCGCTCTTCCGTCGCTTTACTCATCTCCTTGTTATGAGGCCGGTCTGCATAGTTTGTTTTTCTATCACTCCGAGCTTTCGGTCATGGGTGGAAGCACTGGTTGGGTAACATACCTGTCAGTTTGTGTGTATTTTGTGGGTGTAGGTGAACACAATTATGTGGCTGTTTCAGTTCTCAAACATGCATGGTGTGTGTGTGTGTGTGTGTGTGCATCTAGTTTTTTCTTTTTGGATTTTTATTTTTCATTTTCAAACCCATCCTAGCAATCAGAACACAAAACAAACACACATACACCAAAAAAAACAACAACAACAAAAAAACCCTACCCTATAAACGGAAGACGGGTGGAGGAGGCACCGCATGGAGTGAAATACAGAGGCACCGCATTAACTGTGTGTTATGTCCTTTAAATACACCTTCTGGCTAACCAGAAATGATCACATACCTATGGTAGCGTCAGGGATGTGCCTATATAACAACAACAACAACAACAACAACAATAATAATAATAATAATAATTACATTTATACAGCGGTTTTCTAGACACCCAGAGCGCTGCAGTGAGTTACCCCCCCTTGAAGGGGGGGTAACTCACCTCAGCCACCATCAATAGCACCCACTTGGGTGATGCGCAGCGGTGGGTAGAGTAAACAAAAACGGTAGTCAAGTAAAAGTATCGCTACTTTATAATTATATCTACTCGAGTACTTTTGAAAATAATTACTTGAGTAAAAAAGTACCACGTAAAAAAACTACTCAAGTAGTGAGTAACTTCATTAGATGCGATATATGACGTCAATTACATTCAAACCGAGTCCCAACGGGTAATAACCAATGTAGTTATTTTTCATATCCAGAACCAGACAAATGACAAAATACGTGCTCTTAAGCACTGTTTAATGTCGTAAACAACGAGAAAAAAACAACAACATTGTGTCACTGAATCCTCAAAGAAGAGGCTTGGATGCAATCTGCATCGTGTGTGTGTGTGTGTGTGTGTGTGTGTGTGTGTGTGTGTAGGTGCATTCAGTGTAAAAAACATAAAAACATAATAAAAACGTAAGCATAATATAACTGTTATTCCTTGAAGTCTGAAAAGCAAACAGGTCCCGGATGTGCACGTGCCTCGTCGTCTTCTCCCGAAGCAGGCGGAGGTGTTTCATCTTCCACCATGATCATGAACTACTACGTTGGAAGGGGTCGAGGGGAGGGGGTCGGGCCACACGCTGGTCGCTCTGCGGTGTGTGATTGGCTGGTAGGCTACCGTATCTTATCTCTCACTGTCAGGATATCGCTGTCTTGAGTGTGAGCTCAGCTGAATATAAAAATTATTTAATGCGTCAGTAAAAGTAGCGAGACGAATGTAGCCCAATGTAACGGAGTAAAAGTAGATATATTTTTTTATCACAAATGTACTCGAGTAATAGTGAAAAGTATTCTGCAGAACAACTACTCTTAGAAGTACAATTTATTTTTTAAAAGTATTCGAGTACATGTAACGCGTTACTACCCACCACTGGCGATGCACGGCAGCCATTTTGCACCAGAACGCTCGCCACACATCAACTTGAGGTGGCGAGGGAGGAATCGCTGACCAATTGCATATGGGGGGATGATTAGATGGTCAGATGGAGAGCGCCAGATTGGGAATTTTGCCGGGACACCCCCCTACTCTTTGCGATAAGTGCCGTGGGCTCTTTAATGACCACAGCGAGTCAGCAGCTCGGTTTAACGTCTCACCCGAACGACGGTAGCTGCTCCAGCACAGTGTCCCAGTCACTGCACTGGGGCATTGGGATTGTTGTTTCCATTAGTACCAGAGGGAAGACTGCCGCCTACTGGCCCACCAACACCACATCTGGCAGCAACTCAAGTTTGCGTTGGAGGTCTGCCATCCAAGTACTAGCCAAGCCCATACCTGCTTAGCTTCCGCCATTTGGCAGAGCCAGGGTACATGTTGGTGTACTCTAGCTGTGCGTGCATCTAGTTATTTTTCTATCAATAGAAATGTCAACATGTTGAGTAATATAGGCCTGCCTTGTGTGTCTCAAAACATCATGACCACTCACAGGTGAACCGAATAACGTTGATCATCTCCAAACAAGGGCACATGTCAAGGTCTGGGTAGATTAGATGGCAAGTGAACAATCAGTTCTTGTAGTCAACGTGTTGGATGCAGGAGGAATGGGCAGCAATAAAGACCTGAGCGACTGTGACAAGGGCCACATTGTTATGGCCAGATGACTGGATCAGAGCATCTCTGAAACGGCAAGGCGTGTGGGGTGCTCCCTGTCAGCAGCGGTGAGTACCTACCGACAGTGGTCTGAGGAGGGACAACCACAAACTGGCGACAGGACGTTGGGCGCCCAAGGCTCATTGATGAGCGAGGGCAATGTAGGCTATCCAGTCTGGTCTGAGCCAACAGAAGGTCTACTGTGACACAAGGCACAGAAAATTTGAATGATGTTTTTTTAATCTCAGAAACATGTACTGAATGGTTCAAGCCAAACATGGAATACAAATTAAGAAAAATAAAAAAGGCCTCATTCTATATTTGTTGATACGGCCTCGTAGAAATCATTTCAAAAAAGATCAAGAAAATTCACCACCCCCATCCACATCATTTCCATGCTGTTTTGAGCCCACTGCAGCACGATGGCAGGGACCAGTAATGCAGTACAGGGGAAACCCCTCTTAGCCTCTGGCTTCACTTTTAGCATTCACACATTTTCTCTGAGTCTCTCAGCCAGGACACATGATCAGGCCAAACTCCCTGCTGCTGCTGCTGCTGCTGTATGTGTGTGTGTGTGTGTGTGTGTGTGTGTGTGTGTGTGTGTGTGTGTGTGTGTGTGTGTGTGTGTGTGTGTGTGTGTGTGTGTGTGTGTGTGTGTGTGATTATACTCAGCCGTAACAGGAAATTAAAAGTCTTTATATTGACACACACAGAGACAGGAACTGTCCGCTGTGTTCTTAACACATCAGATGGAAGGCAGATCAAGCTTAAGCGGTCCCATTCAAAATTAGGGTACAGCATCCTGTCCGACACCACTAAACACCTCCACACGACCAGCTTTGCTTCGGAGGTTTTTGTCTTCCAAACAAGAACAAAATATTAACAAACGGTGTGCAGTTGTTTCCACTGTTTTGTGTGTAAATATAGAATCAAGAAGAATCAAGAACATTTATTTGTCATTTCATCCCATGCACCTGCGCACATGACATGAAACAAAATATCGTTTCCCTGGCCCAAAGCAGTGAAACACAAAGAAAAACCCCCCCACATTTATCCAAACTACAAACAAACAAACTACAAAAACACATATATACAACATATCCACACAAAAAAAATAAAATTAACAAGCATAAGGATGACTGTTGGAACTGCCGGTCTGCATGGTGTAGCAGTTAGCTTAGCCTGCCCCGCTTACATGTCCCCTCAGACTGCCCTCGATGCCCCCTCCTCGGGTGCAGTTCCGGTCAGGGCCATGGTCCCTGGGCCCACCAGACGCAGCAGACCAAGCTCCCTCAGCCGATCCAACGCCAGCTGTCCCAGCCAGACACAGGGGCGCGGGAAGACATCCTTTTCTTCTTTTTTTTTAATGATGGTTACGAGAAGGATGTGTCACAGTATACAGTGCCATGCACTCTGCTGCGTATCGGGCTGTGTAGCCGCAGCCCGATCAGAGTGCCCATGATTACCCCTGTCCACCATCGAAAGCGCCTACAATGAGCATGCGAGCATAGGAACTGGACCTTGGAGCAGTGGAACAAGGTGCACCAGGATGCACTGTGGGAAGGCGATGGAGAGAATATGATGCTCTGGGTATTGTTCTGCTGGGAAAACTAGGGTCCGGCTGTTCGTGTGGACGTCAATTTCTCACGTGCCACCTACCTAAATATTGTTGCAGACCAGGTACACCTCTTCTCGGCAATGGTATTCCCTGATGATAGTAGTGGCCTCTTTCAGCAGGATAATGCGCCCTGCCACACTGCACACATTGTTGGGGAATGATTTGAGGAACATGATGAAGTGTTCAATTTGTTGCCCTGGCCTCCAAATTCTCCAGATCTCAATCTAACTGAGCATCTGTGGGATGTGCTGGACCGATAAGTCCAATCCATGGCGGTTCCACCTTGCAACTTACAGGACTTGAGGGATCTGCTGCTAATGTTTTAGTGCCCGATATTACAGGACACCTTCAGGGGTCTTGTGCCTCAGCAGGTCGGGGCTGTTTTGCCGGCACACGGAGCACCAAAAGCATAATAGGCCAGCCCGGTATCACGCCAAAGCGTGTAATATACACGCTGGTCCAGTGTGTCAATGTCACGGATTGCCTCGCTCAAGCGTGAAAAGTACACGGTGCAGTGCCAGCAGGGGGCGATGATTAACTCAATGCCAGCAACTCCCCACGGAGGAAAAGAAGCGTACAGCATTTTCCAAAATCCCTTGCCTAACCCTACCCTAACCCTAACCCAACCACTACCCTAACACAACCCTAACCATAACCCTAACCCAACCCTAAACCTAACCGTAACCATAACCCTAACCCAACCCTAACAAGAACCCTAACCCCAACCCTAACCCTAACCTTAACCTTAACCTTAACCCTAACCCTAACCTGCCTTCACCTCTTAATCATCGCCCCCTGCTGGCACTGCACCTTCATACAATTTTTCACAGCAGCCAAGCAGGCCTCTAAATTAGCCATTTGAGTATTATCATCAGCCCTTATAGGCACATACAGCTGAGTATTATCAGCATAGCAATGGAAATTTATTCCATGACTCGGTATAATTTGACCAAGAGACGAAATATAAAGAGAGGAAAGTAAAGGTACAAGAACTGAGCTCTGAGGTACGCCTTATTTAATGTCAGAGAATTTTGATGTAATATTGTTATAGCAGGCAGCAGGTGGCACAGTGGTTAGTGCGGTCGCCTCACAGCAAGAAGGTTTTGGGTTCGAGCCCCAGGGTGGTCCAACCTTGAGGGTCGTCCCGGGTCATCCTCTGTATGGAGCTTGCATGTTCTCCCCGTGTCTGCGTGGGTTTCCTCTGGTGCTCCGGTTTCCTCCCACAGTCCAAAGACATGTAGGTCAAGTGAATTGGCCATACTAAATTGCCCCTAGGTATGAATGTGTGTGTGTGTGTGTGTGTGTGTGTGTGTGCGTGCGTGTGCGTGTGCGTGTGGGTGTGCGTGTGGGTGTGTCAGCCCTGTGTGATAGCCTGGCGGCCTGTCCAGGGTGTCTCCCTGCCTGCCACTCAATGATTGCTGAGATAGGCTCCAACATCCTCACAACCCTGAGAGCAGTATAAGCAGTTTGGATAATGGATGGATGGATTATTATAGCAGACACAATGTGTTCTTCCAGATAAGTAGCACTTAAGCCAAGAGAGAGCTATGCCAGAGACACCAAAATTACCATTTATTCTGTCTAATAGTATACAGTGGTCAATGGTGTCAAAGGCTGCACTGAGGTCCAATAGTAGAAGCACAGAAGAAGAATCAGAGTCCATAGCTAGTAGAAGATTGTTCACCACTCTGGTCAGAGCAGTTTCAGTGGAGTGACAGGCCCTGAAAGCTGATTGAAACGGTTCATATAGTTAGTTTTCTTCTTTATGGGTCGAAAGTTGTTGATACACAACTCCCTCTAGTACTTTAGAAAAGAATGGCAGTTTAGAGACTGGTGGATAGTCATTAAGAGAGTACGTGCTAAATTAACAACGTTAAGCATTGTAGGTCACAGGAAAGGCCAGAGGTCTTTAAAAAGTTTTGTAGGTAAGTAGTTGGTTTAGAAGCTGACACGAGCCTAGTCAAAGAGAGATAGTCTCAAAAGCTGTGACAACAGGAACTATCACTGACTCATTGTATAGATATGAATTTGGTAAGACAGAAACTGCAGTCGTTAGAACTGAAGGCTAATTTTGTTTCCACCTTATTGCAGAAAAAAGTCTAGAAACTCATGGGCTGTGAATGGTGAGCAGCTAATAGACAGCTGCTTTTTAGTAAGTTTAGATACAGTGTCAAAGAGAAATCTACATTCAATTTACTTTATTTTTTTCAAAACTGCTTGTTTTAACGGGAATGCCTGGGTTAACTTAAGGACATCCTCACACAGCTAGATCATCCTTCATGATCTGTTTGTGTGTGTGTGTGTGTGTGTGTGTGTGTGTGTGTGTATGTGTGTGTCGTTGTTTGTCTTTGACATGTTCTCAGATATACAGATGACTCATATGAATGTCAGAGAACGTGTTTCTTAGATATTTTTGTCTGCATGGAGTCAAACCAGTTATCCTGACAATAACATCAAATGGCAAATGGTGTGTGTGTGTGTGTGTGTGTGTGTGTGTGTGTGTGTGTGTGTGTGTGTGTGTGTGTGTGTGTGTGTGTGTTTGTATGTGCGTGTGCATAGGTACAAGATTGTTTTAACTGCTGTGTGTTTTTATTTCACCATGTGTGTGACGGCCTTGCTAGCCGATGATGCCAACTATCCAACCCGATAAGCACTCCCAAAAAACTCCATGGCAAGGGTACTGATTTTCACGAAGTTCACTGAGAAACTTGTGAAACTGCAAGTACAACGCAGATACGGTGTCAGAATTATGAAACAGTATTAAACGATGAGAACTGAACAGTTCACGGTAGATATCTAGGCAAATACGTAGCAGAGGTGCAGAGCTACCTTAGCCATAGTCAGCTAGCGTAGAGATACAGAGCTAGCCTAGCTTAGCCACATCGCGCCACGGCTACCATATACTTTGACATTCATTCGGACACAAATTGACCTGCTGGTTATATTTACATAGCTTTTCAGATGAACTGTACTTACAGAGCTAGCAGGACACTGAAGAACGGCGGTTAAACTGAGTAGCTGATGACCGATAAACGAGAAGTAAGAAACAACCTTGTACATGAACTTCTACAGGGTGGTGCTACTACACAAGTTAAGCAATTTAAACACACTAAGCTACATTTGTAGGGGCAGAACAATGTGTAAGCTACATTATGAAAGCTGCAATGTACAAATTTACAAACTCCATTGTAAGCTATATTATGACAGTCATTCCCAACCATCATCACCATGAATAAATAAATCAATGCCAATTCCAACTAGTTTTTTTCCCCTGATTACATCCAAGGTAGCCTAATAAGCTCTGAAACGTTTACTTTGTAGATTTGTTGCCAACAGGCAGTGTTATTTACATACTATGTACATTTTACTTGTTGAATGACAAATAGGCCTTCACCTCATGACTGCGGATATCATAGGCCAGTACAAGCATACAAACAAAAGAAACAAATATGAAATAAAACACAAAATTATCAGTATCCAACCCCTCCCTCCTCAAAACAATAACAAAGGCAGTTTTTAATTATTAAGCAGTCCAGCTCATGACATACAAGAGTGTACATCTTCCCCCAGGGCCTGTATTTTGTTATTACATTTTGATATTATAGTTGGTATTACATTTCTCCAGTATTCAACATTGATGTACCTCTATGGGCATATTTCTTGCATCTCTCCCTCTATCCCTCTAATCCCCTGTCATTATGTCATTTTTGAAGGGTCCTCTTCCTCCACCCGCGACCCCCCCCCAGCATTTTCTGCCTTTATTTGACAGTAGGTGGGTTTCCATTAACCTGCTTAATGCGCAATTTAAAACTGTGAACTAAAAAAGCGAGTAATGGAAACATGACAATTTCGAAAAAAAAACTAAAAATATTGCAAAAAAGGTTACATGCTCACTAGGGGGTTTTTCAGGTGAGTCCACCAAGCAATATTTTGCAAAATTGAAACAGAAATACATTTTTTGCATTTAAGTCACATGACGCAAAGAGTCATATGACATTCAAAATCATGATGCGTCTCGTGTGGTCAGATGACTCAAAACTCATAATAATAATAATAATAATAATAATCATCCTCATCATCATCATCATTACATTTACACAGCGCTTTTTAAACACCCAAAGCGCTTCACATTTTCTCAACTCAACAAATATTTCGCGGGTCATTGGGAAGTTTTGGATCCACAGGACCTCTGTAAAGTTGCTGCGGACAATGACCTCCCATAAATCCCTGATACGTGGCCGCTGCGTGCATCACATGCCCTCATCGCCTTCGATTAAGCGCTACCATGGCTATTGCGTTGGATGTAATCGAAATCACCATGCCAACACTTAGTAGGTCTTGGATATCCGTCGCCATATCGCGAGAGGAGAAAACCCAGCTTTAATTGCATAACATCAGGGGAAACAGACCATTCGCAATTGTGTTTTGTCAGTTTGTTTTTTTTAAATTTTTTTAGTCATTTCTATTTTGTCCAAAACTGCAATGGAAACCCGCCTAGTGACAGGTGAGGCAGGGGGAGCGAGGGGATGATATGCAGCAAAGGGCCCAGGCCGGGTTCAAACCCAGGCTGGGCCGGGTTCAAACCCAGGCTGGGCCGGGTTCAAACCCAGGCCAGGTTCAAATCGGGCCGGGTTCAAACCCAGGCTGCTGCAGTAAGGACCAGGTTCAAACCCAGGCTGGACCAGGTTCAAACCCAGGCCAGGTTCAAATCGGGCCGGGTTCAAACCCAGGCTGCTGCTGTCACCACAGCCTTATGTGGTGACACCGGGGAACGCCACTTCCTCCACCTTATAAGTTTGTCTCTCTGTGTCTGCCTCCTTTCTGTCCTCGTTCTTTTATTTTATTTTATTTTATTTTTTGTTGGCTCATTCTCTTGTCCCTCCTCTTTATTGCATGCTTCATCCTGTCTTTTTCTTTTCTTTGCATCGCTTTGTCCCCCCGACCTTCCCTGCGACTCATTGTGTTTCTCTCTTTCAGTGTCCTTCATTCTCTTTTTGGTCAGTCTCGTGCTGTGTATCTCTCTGTATCTGCACATATTCAAAGGAAGGTCAAGTTAGTCCAGAACTGTAATCCTTTGGACACCTAACCTTCAGTAATGTGATTTGAAGTTT